>NC_092210.1:77335115-77358501 GCF_043381705.1 Parasteatoda tepidariorum
AAAAGTACATCCCAGAAAAATCATCCACTCTGTCCTCACTTCATGCTATTTGACAGACTCACTCTTCAGCACCTCTAAAATTTTTTCTAAAAATCGATCATTACACTTATTGTATAGGGTTTTCTTTTTCTTCTTCTACTGCTCTACAGTCCTTTGTGAACCCTAGCTTGTTTCACAATTCTATTCTATACAGTTTATACAGTTTTGACTTCTCCCTCCACCTACGGATCTAATATTGTACAAATAATATTTTTTCGACTTTATATTTTAAAAAATAAGTAATATTTAACTTTTGCAAATTTTTCAGTTCTTCTTTTCCAGTGCATTTTTAGTGCATTTCTCCTTTTTTTTCCCTTCCTCTCTTGTGACTTTTTTATGTTAGTTTTGTGATTCATTTGTGTTTATCAGTATTTGACAAGACAGTGCAACAGACAAGACTACTTCTATTAATCCATTTTTACTGTCACACATTATTTTAATAGAACAACGGTGTATAGACATGAGTAAAAATGTAACAACTTTTTTCAAAATTAGCAGCATATCAAATCAAGTAAACTTGAAAGTTGTTTTAGTGACTTTACAAAAGTTTCATTCTGAGATAGCAAAAGTCCATGTAGAGAATAAAAGATGCGAAAAGAAATATAGGAAATATTTGATTAAGTTAAGAAAATAACTTCTTATTATTTTAGCGGTTAAGTGATTTAAGAAAAAAAAACGAGAACCAAGAAAATTTAAAGTTTATAATATTTATTTTTGCTCCATTTCGCTACTTAATTTTGTGGAAAATTGAAAACAAAGGAGAGAGACAGAGAGAGAAAAAGAGAAACTTTTCTCCCTCTTATTATTTTTTTCTTTATGTGCATTTGTGAATTTTGGTCACAAAACATATTATTGCCTCACATTAAAGTCATGGACACGAACTTTGCAATATTCAGAGTAAAATTTACTTTGAGAATAATGACTAAATATTTATATATGCTATTTCTTTAAAGTTATTATTATTATTATTATTTTAAAAATATATTCCTCCCAACGTCTTTCGATTTATCAGAAGATTTTCATTGCAGATTGAAAATGGTAGTAAATTTCATAGTTTAACTTTAAACTTAATGTATATATATATATATATATATATATTATACAACATTTATTTCTGAAAACATTTAACATAAATGTTTTAGCCATCACAATTAAAAATTGTCAGTTAAGTCTCAATTTCAGAGCCACAGCGAAAAATAAGTAGAAGAAAATTAATAATTGCGAAACATTCTTTTGTCCTACCTTTTTCTAAAAAATAATAATTATAATAATAAAATGATTTATTTTGTATTTATGTTTAATCGTCATTTTATTCGTAACTTATATTTTATATTTTTAACTTGTATATTGCAATTCATATTAAAATCTAATTTGTGGCTTCTTAAAAAGTTAACAAAAATGATTGTTTTATTCCAATACAGTTCAGTTTATTTCAAAACTAAATGGTTGAAATCATATCATGTGTATTTGGATATAAAATATGCATTTTGTGCATTCACTGAATTCTTGAAGTAGCTCTAAAGAACTAAAGTTTAGCTTTCTCAAAAGCGAATTTAATAATTTTATGTAATCACAAAATCAATTCTTGTATATTATTTAAAGTTAGAAGTAATTTCTAATTGCATAGTAATAAATATCCAAATACATTTTTAATCTGAACTCATGTTTCCAAAGTGAATCGTCAGTTGAATTCATCAAAATTTTGAAGCAAACATCTTAGTATCAAAAACATTTTTTTATTTTTGTGCTTTTTATTTCTCAAAATTTTGCTTATTTTTCTTATCCTTTTTTTTTTAAGGAACTGGTTGGTAAGTAATTTTTTTTATAAGTATTTTTTTCTTCTTTTTAACATATCTTTAAGTTCAGCGATGTCTACTTAAATAACAGAACTATTATATTTATTATCTATTTACCTATAGATTTATCGATTCTTCCTATTATTTTACACTTAAGCTTCGTTGTTGTATTTTAAATTAAATTCAACTAAAATTCACAGTTGATATTTTTACACTTTTTTGTTACATCATTTCGGTAGGCACTTATTAGACATTTTCATCTTTAAAAATGGATACAGTCAGAATTGCTGTAGACTATTAATACATTCATGATTCATCAAATTCATTATCTAAATAAATAATAATAACATTCTGGGAATAATAAAATTTAAAATTAAGTGAAATATTTTCTATTTAATATCGCTTTAAATTAATATTTATCTTTTAAAACTTTTGTTTTTTAATTCAATACAGTATGACTTACACGAAAATATTTTGCATAATTTATTCGCTAAATATATTGAGAGTGATTTTTTGAAATTAAAGGCTTTATTTTGGCGAACATACGCTGGTAAGTAAAGTTAACTTCGCCGGTAAGTAAGGTTACTATACCCCAAATTGCTAAAGTTTCAAACTTCTAAATTGTATAGTTTTTGAGAAAACATAGAGTAACGTAAAGTCAAACATGAAAAACAAAAGTGATTATTGAGATTTTTTTTTTTCAATGCCCACCTCGGTTGACATTCGTCAATTCAAGCGTATTTTTTGACCCTCTAATCACAAGCAAAAATATATTTTGGTATTTTTTAAGTATAAAAAATAGTCTGATAGCTACTAAAAAACTATTTATTAATCGGAACAATATTTGTATAAAAATCTAAAAAAAAGCAATTTGAAATTTCCTTTTCATTCATGTTCACAAATTTATCGATTTTGAAAAGTAAAAAAAATGTCAACAATAGCTAACTGTTTCTGTTAAATCTAATGACTATAAATGAGTACAAAATTGAAGAATTATTGTTCGGAGCCGAGCTTCGAAGATTTTACCTTTAACGCAGAAAAAGACCCTGATATTTCATACTGTTTTTCATAAAATGCAAGATATAATATTTTTCACTAACTTTGACCTAAGTTAATACGAAATAATGTATGAAATAAATGAGACCGTCATAAAAGAAAACCCTGGTTATCTTATTGTAGTTTATAATGAGATAATTTTATAGAGAGAAAGCTTTAGTATTTCAATTTATGTATTATATAATCTTTTTTTATTGAATTTTTCCTAGGATTTTAAAGTTTTCTTTGTCCCGCAGTGGACTGATCGTAAAGACACGGTTCCCAAAAGAACACCGAAGTCAAGCATCACTAGCGGCAGTCAGTAAGCGGATGGGTGAGCACTTTGATCAGTCTACATAGGGACCGAGGGTACGCGGTATCGGTCCTTGTTAAACTGTTCTGTCGTAAAGTGCTCGGCTTCGCACGCAGGTTGTCGGGCTACCTAAGCGGAAGAGCCATCCCCTCTGCAAAGGGTTAAAATTGGGATGGCAAGTCTTTGAGAAATCCTCGGGGGCGTTTCCCAGACCATCGCCAATAGCCCATTGTGAAGCTATAGTGCGACGTAAATAAAATATCTACCTACCTCATATTTTTTTTATATAGGCTTTACATTATTTAAACGTTCGTATTCTTTTAAAAGTAGCTGTTAAATAGTTATTGGTTTATACCTGATTATTGGAATGTAAGAATATTATTATTACTTGAATTTTTGCTTCCTAAGAACGTAAAACGCAAGGTTTGATGCAGGCGCTGAAGTTTTGCTGTAACTGTAAATGTATGTGGGGATATTTATTTATTTATTTTCGAAATTAAATATTATTTCACTTGAAAATTATTTTTATTCAAAATAATATCAAATTTTTACGACGTTTTATTAGAAAATGCAAATTTAGAGACAAAAATACAAAATTACATTTTGTGCATTTCCTTGTATATAATGGTAAAATTGTTTTTAATTATTTCATAAGGGTTTAATTTTTGTTTCTCTGTGAGAAAATTTTGACGTTCTTATAAATAAATATGATGTTTAAGATAAGATATACATAAAATAAAATACAAGAGATTTTAAGAAATACGATAATTAAACCAGCATTTCCTTGCCTTGCCTCCTGTTGTCTCTTTATCATTGCAAATTTTAATTTTCTTCATTTCTTATATTTTAAAATTATTCATTTCACTCACTGACTTAGATAAACCTACAAAGTATAGATGAGGACGTTTTCCTTTTAACTTGTATGTTTTTTAATTATTATAATCCACGGTATAAAAAATTTAAGATAATGATAACTAGAAATATATAATAGTGTGGTTTAAAAATAAAACGTAGTAATTGTTGGGAAGTTTCTTTCGGTTCAAGAATTTTAATAAAATGAATAAATGAAATAAAAAAACTAAACATTGATAAATACTGGCACTTTTTATTTATTTATAATTTTAAACGATTCGAAGCATAGTTCAAAATCAGTAAATGGTAATCAATTAACCCATTAATGTTAACAATTAATGATAATTAAATCAATCATTGTAATGGAAAATGGTTGCTATTTGCATTTATGCCAGAGAGGTCACTGTCCTTAGACTATTTATGGGCTTCACTATGGTCTTTGTCGGTTCATTTTGAAAAGAAAGCGAAGCCTCTCCCCTACTATGCATTGGGGCAATGGTGCCGGACAGTCATATGATAGGATCGTAAGATGGCCCCTCTTGCTAATTCCCTACCTAATTGGTAAAAAGATGATTCGGAGAATTGTTTACCCGCGCTTTTTCCATTCCCGCGCTTTTTGTAGAAATAGAACACATGTACTGCACCCTTTGGAAATTCATTTTCGAGGGACTTCAGTCGTACTTTCATATTACTTAAAACTGTGCGAATAAACATATACTTTCTTATTTGATGGGAAATTATGAAAATCACTCTTTACACTTATATTTGTTTACTCGAATGCATTACTTTATTGCCGCAATGGCAACAAAAATAAGAAGAAAAAAATTACAAATTCCAGCTCATGTAACAATTAGACATTTTGAATTTCAATTTCAAAATTACATTAAAATGCCAATTTAACTACTTCAAAAATAAATTCAATTATTAAAATGAATTAAAAATTGAATTGTTGAAAATTCGCTTGAAATTTACAAAATAATCAGGAATGCGCAAACTCAGCCAACATAATTAAGCTAAAAGTTGTCATTTTTAATGTATTCCGCACTGAAAATTTGTAAATTTATTAAATCAATCTAAATAGGATATTAATGTGAGGCAGAATACAGTTTCTAATTGAATTGGTTGAACACAATTTTTTAACAACGCTAGAAATGGAAAGGCGCTAACATGCTCCTTGCAATTCTTTTTATTATTTATTTATTTAAAATTTATTTTTTTGTATTGATTTACTAATTTATTTATAATTTATTTATAATTTATTTATTTATTTTACATATGCTCGCATTTAATTTAAAGGAACTGCACAAAAAAAAAATCCAAGGGCAGCATATGCATTTTTAGGGTGCTTAAATTTGTATTTTTCTTGAATAGTTTATTATTGATCAATGCTTCTATAAGTATCAGCAACAGTAGATTTTATAAATAAAAAAAAAAAAAAAAAAAAAAAAAAAAAAAAAAAAAAAAAAATTGGACCTTTGAAGTTATAAATAAGAATAATTTGAAAATTGAAGAAATAATTTTTTTTCTCTTTGTGTTTCATTTATTTGTGCAACCGTACTTTAGAGCTTATTACTCTTCTGTTTAAAATAATTTCAAAATATACGTAAAAATTTTTGAAAAGCTCTGTAAACTTATTATTGTCAATCATTATTCACACAGAGAAATTAATATTTTTAAATTACGTGGAAGATTTTTTCCTAATTTAAAAAATAATATTAATAATAATAATTTTAGCAGATTTTTAAGCTTTGAAAAAAGAAATCATACAAGCAGATATACTTTTAAAAGTTTTCTTTACACGCAGATATAATTTTAAATGTACGGAGTACAAAAAACGAAGCTCATTTAGAATTGTATACTTTTCTTCGAATTGAAATGTTTAGTCTAATTAAATATAAATTATTTGATTTGAAAGTATTTGGACGCGATGGATCAGAATATAATAAACTAATTTTGAAGTCATTTATCGAATCCATAGATTTCTTATTTCCAATTTTTATTTCCGTAAAAATAAATAAATAGAATTATCGATTCAAGTATTAAATGGAAATTTTATGTTGGCCATCTTTCAGAAAAAGGAAATTTTTAATTTATAATTCTTATCACTTGAAATATAAAGTTTAAAAAATAATTAGAAGTCTTTTTTTACTTAACGATTTATTCGCAATTAAATTATGGACTAATGATTAATGTAAGGGATAATTATAACAAATATTATAAATTTTATAAACTTCGAATGAAATTAACACACATTTTATTATATATCTGTAATACAATAAATATTAATTATTCCAAATCTTAAAAGCATCCTTACGATTCGCTTTACTTCGTCTCTCAGTAAAATTTGTCTCTAATTATATATGAACCTAAACGTGTGTAAAAGAAACGCGAAAATATAAATCCAAGAAGACCTAACGAAATATGGCAAATATCGATAGTTCACAAAAGTATGTTATGCAAGTTATTTAACTTCTAAATTTCACGTTAGTATTCCCACTGTTTTGCAAAATACTCTGAAAAGTTAGTTTGAAAGAAAATCAAATGAATTCTTATTAATAATTAACGATATTGTTTAACTGTTTAAACTTTATTTTGCTCCCTGTAAGTTTTACAAAATATATAGTGACAGTAAATTTGTACTTATGTGTATTAAGCAACACCCTGTTAGTTACTAGCATGTTGTATGCATTGTTATATTTTTACATATTCAGTCTTATGATTTGACTTTTTATTTTCTGAGTGAATTTAATAATCATAGTTTTTATGGTTATCGTTATGAACAGTGTGATGGCAGGAAGCCGAAACCTATTTGTTTCTTTCCTTCTAAAGAAGAATAGTTTTAAAAATTAATGTTTGTTAAGGAACTTAGAAAATTAAACATTGCATTCGGCTGAGACTAGAATAACAATACTTCTGAAAAAACAGATTTTACAGTACATCACTTGCAGTGTGAAATTAAAGTCCATCACTTGCAGTGCGAAATTAAAGTCCGAATAGTTTAGACTAATAAATTTGTGCAATATTGCATCTGTGAATTGGATTAGAATTGAGTAATCGCTTTTTAACAACTGTTGGCTTTAAATAACTTAAAAACTCAACTTAATCGATTAAAAATCATATTTTAGCATTTTTAAGATATGACGTTGCTTTCTTTTGCAACTTTTTTTTTTCGTTACACTATTTAAGCTTCTATAAAATGGAAGGCAGCAGTGTGCTACAATGAATTTTTATAATGACACGAGAAGCTCATTAATAACATTATTTATATTTAAAAAAAGTATCTTTAGGAACTTTCTTGAAATCCGTAAAAATACAAATCATACGCTCTCGAATGAAACCAGCATAAAGTAGCATTGCCTATGAAATGTTTCTAGTTATTTATTTTTGTTTTGCGCATAACTGAAATGAAGGAACACTTAAAATACAACAAACTACTTAATTTACAATTAAACTTAACATAAGTTCACTATGGGACTGTCCCCAGAATCTGTAAACCCCCTCCTCTTTGAATGCAAGAAATTCGATCTTCAAGACAAGAGCGATGTTCCCTCTTTCCTCTCACCGTCTACTCAGCTATGACCTACACTAAAATCTTTTTTTTTTTAAAAAAAATAGTGTTCTTTTCTGGTTTAACAGGATAATTGTAGTCCCCCAAACTACTAATCTTACATGTTCGTAAATACAACAAATTTTTAATTTCACTGGTGTTTATTATTGTTCATTGATATACAACATCATATATCAATGAACAATAATAAACACCAGTGGACATAAGAATATACATTTGCAGGCATGTGTGCTCAATTAAGGCTTATAAACCTTTGTCAAGTAGAAGAGCAGATAGCACAATATAGAGAAAGACATCACAAAGAATACATCCAGGGATACGGTGGGATTCGAACCCGCCACCTCCACGCTTAACAGAGCGTTTGGCGGGCGAAACCGTTCGGCCAGGGAGGCTCCTCACTGGTGTTAGCCTTCCTGATTGTCTGAAGAAAAGAGTGTTTCCGTTAAAAGTTTTCTTCTGATGGATGTGTGTCTCTCTAAAAGTATTGAGACTACCAAATTTTGATTTTGAATTCTCGGAAAACTGATAAAATTGAGTTGAACCCCTTCTTCACGATCATGTTGTATCTTCACTTCTTCATTATCATCAATTCAACCTCTTCAAAAGTGTATTGGAACTAAAAAAAATGTGCTTTGATTTCTCGGAAAACTGAAAAATTTTATTAATTGAACCCAGTACCCTCAACCGAACTATCTTTCTCTTACCACACAAAAGATAAAAGCAGAGAGCAAAAATCCTCTTCTTCCCTCAACTCAACTCCATTCAGGAGAGATTTATAATTTAACCTACCAATATTTACTATTCCTTTCAAAACTTGCTTTGTATTTTTATTTTCAATTCTTTCCTTTTCTGATTCTTTTTATTTTCAATTCTTTACTTAATTTTTTTTTTTAAAACTAATTTTAAAGTTTATTCATTTAAACAAAATGTTAACACGAATATTTCACACAAATTGTGTGAAATATTCGACTATGATTAATGTAAAATCTAATTTAAGAAAAAATTTTTTATACATAGCCAATGATCCAAATTTAGTTTTTGAGGAAATCGAAGCATTCCATTCGCGTACTTTTCATCAGTTCGACTTTCTAGAACAAGTTAATCTTAAAGCTCGATCGCGACTTTACTATGAATTCATAAGTTTCTCATTTCTAAAACTTTTTTTAAAAGAAAGGGATTTAAATCAATTTGAAACAAATATAAACATAATGAGAGACATTCTTAATAGGAAAGAGTTAGTTTATGTCTTTCAATCCAATTTTTATACACTAAATGCTAAACTTACGGACGTGTATGAGGAGCCTCTTTACTTACCAGGATTCCCGCACTGGAAGTCAAGAATATCGGCTTGCTCCCATAACGTCAAGCACACATTTCAAAATAATATTCTAACTGAAAATAGCTACTTCGATCTTAGTCTTGACTGTTTACGCGAAATTAATAAAAAATTAAAAAAAAAAAATCAGAAATTTTCAGCTAAAAAATACCCAGTAACAATTCGAAACACCAAATATGATTTAATTACTCATAATGTAAAGAATATACCCGCTATAGCTTCATTTTACGATGTAAAAAAATAAAAATTTTTATTAAAACTTTTAATGATTTTAATTAAAAAATATTGAATTAGTACAGTAAAAAAATTTTTAGCTTTTTTAAGAATTTTTAATAAAATCTGAGGTGTATGAAAAAGATTCCTCTGAAATGCAGCTTCATCAAGAAAAGGTTAGAAAAAGTAAGTTTACTCTTCTAATATTTTGATGTAATGTGGAATATTTATATGAAATTATCTGTATGCATTATAAAAACTTCTGTTCATAAAATCTTTAAATTTTTTGTTTTTGGTAATCTTAGAGTCATTGAACAACAAGTAAGATCATTAACTAAATATCAATATTTTTTGTAAATTTTGTTTCTGATTTTTCTTTTTCATCACTTTTAACTTTTTTTTAATACTTTATTAAAGTTTGCCTTTTTTCTATTTTTTGTAATTCTAAATAAGGAGAATAAGCTTTAGTTAAGGGACTAGTATTTGTTTAAGTATACAAATAATTTTAATCAGTAATATAAATCACAGGATGCTGCATTTTCTAGACATTGTTATTATTATTTTTTTATTTTTGCCTTTTACTCTTAGATTTGTTTAGAAAAAGGAATTTTTTTAGATTATTTAAAATTTTTGTAAATTAAGATTCCTATAATAATCCAATTAAAGATTTCGTAACTTTAAAATTTTCAGGGCTTAAAATCTAATCACTAAATTATTTTATATATATATATATATTAACGCTTTTATATGTATTTGTAAACATTCATTGAAAAATAACTTTAATATTTTTTTCAAATTTACACCTCTTTAAATTTTGTATACTATAAGATTACTTCAAATAAATTTTTAAAAATTACTCATACTATAATTGAAAATTATTTCTAAAAAATTTCAATAACCATTTAAAAATAAATGAAAGATTATTTTGAGATGAATAATAATATTTTTTTTGAATAAATGCAATTGATTATATTTTTAATGATATTGAGATAGCTCAAAATATTCTTAAATTTTTTTGATAAATGTATTACATTTTTTTGACAAATGCAAATTTGTAGCATGATTCTAAAAATGTTACACATCTTGCATCAGGATAGTTAAGTTACCAGCCAAATATATAAAGAGGTGTTATATTTTTACTTTTTAAAATTATTTCCAATTTATAGCAATCTTAAAACTTAGAAAATTGTTATTAATTTATAAACTTTCAAACCCTAACTTATTTAGACATTTAGTGGCTGTTTCTTAAATATTTTTTCCCTTTTAAATATTTTGTGTTACACATTTCAAGGTAATAACAAATGTTTCCTTTCACTATTTCCAGCATATGAAGGACAAATTTTGGAATTTTGTCTTCTATAAATTTATTTTCCACTTGCTCTCTCAGTTGTGTAAAGATCGATTTGAATGTGCAAGTTCAAATGTTTTTCAACAATAATTAATTATTGTTTTAACATCGAAATATATATTTAATTTTAATTTCTATATTTATATCTATTTAGCTATCGTTACTATATACTATACCTAACAATTAAGGCAGATTGGGATTTTTAAATGTTTTCTTGAATTTTTTTCTACTATCAATTTTTGAATGTGTTTGTATAAAGTTCCTTATATCGATCATTATATGTATTATTTGTGTAATGTCCCTTAAGATATCTAATATATAACAGACTAATAAGAAGTTATTTATCTTAATAATAAACATTAGTTCACAGGTTCTTCAGCATTCTCAGTTAGACTTGAAGATTCAGTCTATTATTTTCCAAACTAGATTCATTTCCAACCAACAAAGATTTTATGATTAAAACTTAGATATATTTCACAGGTAGATCGTAAAACTAATTTTGCTTAGAGGCTGTTGATTGGTCTGGTATAGAAGCCAAAGCTCCCAGGCGAGCTTCAAAGCTAAAGCTTTTCATCCCACAAATGATAGCAACTTTTTTCTAAGAGAAGTTTTCTAAGATCTTTTAACTTTCTGTCAAATGCATGGATTTTTATGGAAATAACTTTTAAGTACTATGTTTCTATGTTTAAGAATAACTTAGTTCTTCAAATTTTGTATTTTTCCCATTGGTGGATTGCCAATTATGCTAATAGTATAATTTTAAATATTTTTTCCTATTTTAGTTATCCTCTTACCACAAAAGAAGAAATGGAAACTAATAATAACGATTGTGTCATCTGTTGGGATCGTATGGATACAGCAAGAAAATTACCTTGTGGTCATATGTTTCATTTGTGAGTATAACTTTTTTAACGTTCAATATATTACGCATAAAAAATTTTAAAACTAAAAGTTTCCTTTGAAAATTTTTGCTTTCAAATATTGAGGGAATCACATTTTTTTGTAAAAATTTTGAATAACTTTGTAATAATAAAAGCTACGACTGGTCCTTTATACTTAAAAAGGATCCTATATTAAGTTTTTTGCTCTGGTTAGGAGTATTTATGAAATCAGCATATATTTTAGAAATAAGTTCATTAATAAACAAAATTATCCACTATATCTCATTGATTTTATTCTCTATTATCTAAAAAGATAATTTGAAAAATTAAAATAAAATGGCTTATACATAATTTCTTGTTTGATATCCATGCTAGTTATGAAGTACTTCATTATAAGGTTTGATTGAACACTCGTCACATGGCGAATCAATTAAGCAACTGGAAAAAAAAATTCATAGTTTTTTTTTCTTTAAATTAATTAATGATAAAAGAGCATCTATGCAGAGTGATTCTGGAAAACAGAATTTTTATTAAAATTTCCTGTCTCCATTCAAAATTTGTAATGGAAAGATTCATGTGAAAAGAGAATTTTTTAAAGAATTCACATATTTCAAAGGTGTAATATATGTATTAGGTACATTTTTGCCTCCCCAAAGTATAAAGTTCTTTAAAGTCAGTATGTTTAACTAAATTTTGTCACATATTTATATTATTATCATTCTTGGATTAACATTTTATAGCCATAGATAATTTCTATGCGAATTTAAAAAAAAATTTAATTTAATCATTGCAAAGGAAAGTTTACTAAAAGTGGTTATTAATTGAAAAAGACCTATGTATATATTTATATATACATACATAAAGGATCTATATCAGTCACCAACTCATTAGACTCGAGGAAAAGGGGGCTACTAAGTTATTTGAGTTTACCAGCTCTGGCTACTAAATGAAAATTTAAATTTTCAGGTCTTGGTTTGATCCAAATAGTATTGTTTCAGATATTTTGAGTTATCTACCTTAAGAAATGTAAAGGAGTATTTTTTTTTTAATTTAATGCTAATAAGGAAGTTTAAAATGAATTAAATCGGCGAAACATTGTCTTATTTGGTATCCATTCAAAATCATTATTTAGTGTATTCCTAGCTCAGATCTAAATACATATCTTTCTGTTATTGAATTATAAGTTAATGCAGTGCAATAAAATGTAAAAATTTTTTATCAAGCTTTCCAAATTCGTCAAAAGTACAATATTTTTTTATCATAATGATTTTAATACTTATATATTTCAAATATGCTTGGACAATGTGTTAATCTACTGCATCAAGAATTGTGACAAATTAGCCTTTTTGGAGAACCTATTAAAGGAGTTTGTTTAAGAAAGGTGCACAAACCTCCAATTGTTAATCTGACAGCAACGAGACTTTACTCACTATATGTATATTGAATAGCCATACCATCCAGGATATTTTTCACCAGTGCTGTAATCTTGGAGCTATTTTCAAATTGACCAACCGTTATTGGTATTTGAACCTGGGTCCTCATTACTAGGGTTAAATGGCTTAAATCACAATTTAAATTACTTGATTTAAAGAAAAAAAATACTTGACTTGATCACTTGATTCATTTTTAAGTCGATATTAAATACTGTATTAAATAAAGGTATCTTCACTTTTTGATTTTTTTAAGTCTAATTTTATTGAGGAAGAAAGTTTTATTATATAGAAATTGTCTATATAAGTATATTTTAAATATTGTGATTTTTCCAATTTCATTGAAGAAGAAGGTTTTATTCAGAAAGTAAGGATATTGAGTGTCTGTAAATTATTAATTGATATCCAATCTTTTCTAAGCCTACATGTTAAAAAAAGTAGGCAAAATAGCTCAAGATATATTAAAATGTCATGTTGTTGCCAATTTGTAAGAAGATTCTAAGATTGACAACAAAAGATAATAAAAGCAGTCAAGAAAATATAGTGCAAAATCATATGTATGAATTAAAAATGAAGTGTAACTTTACAATTATAATTTTTTATTATTTATATCTTATTTTTTGGAATATTAATTTTCGAACATAATCTCCAATTTTTTTATTCTTGTTGAATGAATATTTTTTTTGTTTGTAATTTAGAATGAACTACAAAGAAGGAAGATTGAATAAATCATCCGAGAGACATAATTATTTTTGATATTTAAAGAATGAATCGTGATTTTTAAATGTGTCAGTAAAAACAGTGAAATTACAGACTAACTTAGAAAAAAATACCAAGAAAGAAGTAAATACCTAATTTTTTGCAAATTTTTTTTCAAAAAGTCTCAAAAGTGTTTTTAAAAAGTGTATTAGATTTTATAGTATTGAAAATAAAAGTCTTTCTCCCATTTTTTTTAATTTAACCCTTGTTTTGTATAAAATAAAATGTTAAAGTTTAATAGTCATAAATTTTTTTATTTCTAGTATTTTCATTAGCTTAATTTCTTCTTCAAAAATGATGATAAAAACTTTTTATATTGATTTTACTTAAAAATATTTTAGGTTCTCGCTATGTTAGTTGGTTTCCAAGTTTTTCTGTTGAAGTTAGTAACACAAGTTTATTAGGAGATAGACCACAAATAATTTCGATTCAGACATCGCAGCTTGATAGTATGGTAAGTATTGAAGGAACGTATGGCTGAAAAAAATTACAGATATTTTAATTTGGTTCGTTTAATTAAATTAAGAAGTTTGACAACTGAAGCTGCATGTAAAATAAGCATATTTTCAGAGTTTTTTCTTGGAGACAATGGATAAATTAAATTTCTAAAAAGACCTTTTGTTTTAAAAACTAACACGCTATAGAAATTAAATGTTCCATAGTGATACAAAAGAAATAGTGCTGTTCTTCCCTGAAACCTTCCTTTTTGAAAGGTATGCAAAACGAGTAAAGCATCTGCTGTTTTTAAGTTATGATTAATTTATTTTTTGATTATGTATGTTAATAACTATAGTAAAGGTTAGGTATCTTTCGATTTACCAATTTTTCAAGAATAGTGTGTTTTTTGGAATAATGTTTCAAAACTCTACTCAAAAAAGCACTAAAAGATAGTTTATAAGAAAAAACTATGCATTGAAAAAAAATTAATAATTCTACATGCAAAATGCTTTTGAAGTTTTCAGGATGCTTTCTTTTTTAACATTTGAATTCACAGATATTTTCCCTGCCCTTTAGGTTTATTTTTTTAAAGTATTAAAATAAAATCTTTAAGTGGATCTGCCCCTTAAAACAGTTAAAACGTAATTTATTTGATTAGCTTAATTATTTAAGATGTGTGACGAGTTAAAATCTAGTCAATTTTTACAGAGATTCTATCTGGGTGTATTTATTTTTAAGGTTTTTAGTTTTTTGATATTCCTGATAAAAAATATTTTGTCCTTAAATAAGAATGGAATAGTTTGGATTTTTCATCCAACATCTTTTTATTTCAATTAATAATGATAGTTGAAGTAACAAAATTCAATAGTTCTAGTTTTTGCCGGGACCTTCTACTGTACATAGTTCAAACATATAGCTTTACTTACAGGATTCGTTGTTTAAATCTTTTTGAGAATTCAGTTATTCTATGAAAAAGAAACTCGTTTAAAAATTTTATATCATCAAAATTTAATGGTCATGAAAACACTTATTTATTATTTATGCAAATGCTATAACATGTTATGTAAGATGGACTTTAGTAGTTTCACAATTATTGATTCGTCTCTTTTATCTGATTTTAAAATTGAACCAAAATTAAAATGATTTGATTACAGAAATTTTGAAATACATTGCTAATTTTATTTATACAGTAGTAGGAGGGGGAGTATTAACTTACTGATGTTAGTTATTTTTCATAATGCAACAGTAATATAAAAATTTTCCATTCATTGATTTGAAGTTAATATGAGTTGTTCAGAATTGATGAAAATATACTGTAAACTGTTAGACTTTTCTGTTTTTAGCAAAGTAATTCTGAGATTAAAAATAGTGTATTTCATATTTATTTTGTGGCAAAATTTTCTTTTAATACTCTGAAGCAAATTATACTTTGTTTTTAGTTTGATGTTTGCATTTTTCAAAAGTTGTCTTATGTTTATTGTACTAAGAAATGTCCTTTTTTGAAGAATGTTGCCCTGATTATTTCTTTGATCCACTAGAAAACCTGAATTTTTTACAGTTAATGTTCCTAAATTTACTAAAATGATGCTTAACACTCTCTTGCACTCAATATTTTAAAAATAATACAAACAACCTGACTTGTGTACTTTTTTTGTATGGTGTAAATTTTTTATGCACATAATTTATTCTGACTTTTTGCATAAAAACTGCACCCTGAAAAATTAATGGTCCAATGACGCCCGTTGGCTGAGTGGTAGCGCTTCACGCTCCCGTGCCACTGGGCGTGATATTAATGAGGTGATATTAATTTTGTTAAATTTGTCTTAGGCTCACGAACTGTTAGAATTTGTAAATTACGTTAAACTCTTATGAATGGTTAAATTACGCATAAATTTAAACCAACGAGTAATAAAACTTTCTCAAATATTAAGCCTTTTCATGCATGGCCTCTTTAAAATCACATAAGCAGAGGGATGTCAGGAAGTTTTTTGAAAATTTTCTGGTGTTAAGAAGCTCGTTATTATTTACATTCAGTCAACCATCCATGGCCACGTTCCAATAGTTACACCCATTACATTGGTACAACTGAAGTGAACTAGTCACGTGACCAGTTTCTTTTAGTTCGCACCGTAATTTTGGAACGATCGGTGCAGTGTTCTGGTTGCCATTAGCAACCTGAAGCAAACGCTCATCTCTTGGAATCTTTGTCACCAAAGTGAAGCACCACTGGCTGCGGTCAGTGTGCGGGAGGGTGACCGTTTGTATTAGACTGCACAGGGACCGAGGGCATGCGGTATTGGACCTCGCTAAACTGTTCTATCGTAAAGTGTTCAACTTCGTGTGGAGGTCATCGGGCTACCGAAGTGGGGTGACATCCCTTCTGCAGAGAATCAAAATTGTGATGGCATGTCTTCGGATCATCCTCAGAGATGTTTCCCACCCCGTTGCCAATAGCTCATTGAGCAGCTCTAGTGCGACGTAAAGTAACTATAACAACAACTACAACAATCATCTAATTATAATTATTATAAAGAAAGAAAAGAATTCTTATTTAAATCAATAGATTTAATATCATCTGTTTATTTAATTTCATCTGATAGATTTAATATCATCATAGATAGATAATGCACGATTGCATCTATACATTATACGATATCGCTCAATGGCGAAATAGCCATACTAAACTATTAAAAGGAATAACTACTGATGAAGAGGCGGTCTAAAATATTTGCTACTACAAAAAACGAAGTTCACCCCTTCCCCCAACATTACACGAGAAAATAGATTATCATTGTTTTCTGTGCTGGAATTTTAGGAAGTTAATCAACAGGCAAAAAATATTTTTTGGCCTAAATATTTTCTATGAATTTGTTGAAAAATAATAATACATAAATTGCATTACAATTTAGTTACATTGGACGTGTTTGTATTCCTGAGATCCTCGCAGCCTTTTGTTGTGGTGTATGCTGTTGTGATTTTATAGCGTGTTAAAAATATCTTCCAATATCGTCGTCAAAAGTAACTTTACTGATTTAATTTAGGTAAGCAAAGTTTATTCATCTTCTATTTACTTATAAAAACTCTTTTAATATTGTATCAGGTCTTCATTTCTAACTGCAATGTTTCACTTTTATATTTAGGTTAAGCCTACATTAGCGAAAGAACATTTCGTTGTAGAAGATGTTTTTAGCTGATTTTGAGCTGTAATTAAGTAAGTACTTTTTGTTTTTTAACTTTACGCTAATTTTAAATATTATTATCGGAACAATTTCTAATTAATGACATAAATGTATTGTCCAAGTTGTTTGTTCTGAATTGTTTACTTGTTTACTGGCATGTTAAATGTTATGTTTTACAATCGATCTAATTTTTATTAAATAATTTCTCTAGGTTTGTGAATAATTTTATATAAGATGAAATTTTTCTACTGTCATCTATTATGTAAACATGGTTCACAGCATTGTAGTTATGAGTGTATAAATATTTTTCTTAAAAATTAAGTCTGTCAACGCTAATTCTGTGTGCTTATTAACAGTTAATTCGTTTTAAAACATTAAAAATTGTACTAAAATGATATAAGTATACATATTTTATCAAAATATTAATGTAAGTGAATTGTTAAAGGTTATATAGATTTTAAAATTTTGTCTAAAAGTAAAATAAGCAATATGAAAATATTAAACAATTTAAAAAAAGGAAATATGTTAAACTTTTCAATTTCTAAAAACAATGATATTCGATTTACCTAAATTTAAGCCAGTCTAGTAAAATAATTCTCTAAATAAAAGTTCTTAACATCATACTTAGTTTATGGTACAGGAATGATTGTTATTCATTACTACTAATAATTTTTTGTTTTAAATGTGTTAGATATCAAGTAAGGTATGTGTTTGTTATGTAACAAGAATATTCTAAAGGAAAATCAAAATAGATACTACTAAAGGCTCAAAATCAAAATAGAGATTAATATGTTTATTAAAACTTCTTTAAAGAATTTCTTGTTTTCTAAAAGTAATAAAAAAAATTATGGATAAGAAAGGGAAATTTAATTGTCAAAAACAGTATCAAAATGTGTTAATATACAAAATATTAAAGCTGTTCCAACTTTTTTTAATCTTTAAAATAACTCTTTAAAAACTGAAGTATAATTTGCATAAGAGCGCACCAACTGAGACTTGTAAGTTTCTAAGATTATGGTTAGAAAATATTACTCAAAGCTTTTCTAATAAAATATTTTATTGTATTATACATCAGGATTTGAAAAAACCCAATCCGCCTATTTGAAAAAACTTGGGGGAAATTGGGTTTTTTCATTTTGTTACATGTATTTTACTTAAAGTTTAAATGGTGCATTATCACTAATACATATTTGAGTCTTATTTATTATTATTTTCAGGGTGGGCACACCCAATAAAACCCGAGTGGGTTTTTTCAAAGTGGGCCTGCTTGGCGAACCTTGATTTATATATATATACATACATACATACATAAAGGAGACATTTGTTTGCCATTTACTGCCGTTTAGCGGTACCTGNCAATAAAATATTGCAGAAAGCAAACAGTGTTCAGTGTTTTATGATAAGCTCCCTATATTCTGAAAACAAAGATGTTATTGCTTTGTTTCCTGTAAAAAATTTAAATGCTAAGGAATTGTTAGGCATGACTAAGGCAGCAATAGCTGCTGTAACAAAAGCAGGATTTATCATAATTGCTGCTATTGCAGACAATAGGATAAATCGAAATATGTTTACTGAGTTGTGTGGAGGTATTTTAAAACCATGCATTCCAAATCCTTTTAACACAAATATTCCACTTTTTCTTATGTTTGATTCTGTTCATATTTTGAAGGTTCTTCGAAATATATGGCTGAATCAAAAGACTAAGGATACTACTCTTTTCTTTCCTTCTTTTGAGAACTTTGATGAAATTATGGAGGCATCATTTGATGATTTACGCAACATTCACTATAGTGAAAAAAATGAAATAGTGAAGATGGCGCCAAAGCTGAATGAGAAAGCCCTTTTTCCCAGCAGTGTTGAGAGACAAAATGTAAATTTATGCCTGCGAATATTTCATGAATCTAATATGCATGCACTTACAATGTTAGATGAAGTGAAATATAAGGGCACCATAACCTTTCTTCACATAATAATTAAGTGGTGGAAAATAGCCAGCATTAAAAATACAAGGAAAGGCTATGAAAAGCTTGACCACGATTCTGTGCCTTTTTCCTGTGTGAATGACGCAAGAATAAAATTTCTTTCTTGTCTTTCAAGTTGGTTGAAAGAGTGGCAAAAAAAAGAAATCCCTGGATTTAAAAGAAATCAAGGTAAATTGACGTCCGAAACATTTTTTGCGTTTCAACACACTGTTCAAGCCCTGACTGATGTTATAAAATATCTCATCAGTGAAAAAAAAGATAAATTTGTTTTGACTGGCAAATTTCAAACCGACAACTTGGAAGGTCGGTTTGGTCAATATCGACAGTTAAATGGAGGCAACTACAACTTATCAGTTGACCAAGTGCTGAAGTCAGAAAAGAAACTCAGGATTACAAGCTTATTAAAGTTAAGATCTGAATCTTATGGAGAAATGCCCATCTCTGACTTTATGGCAGATTTTTCTGAAAAAATTGATACGGAACAAGGCAATGATATGGAGGAAAACAATTACAAATTTGAATTGAAAGGTTTTGTGGATAATATTCAATTTGAAAATGAAGAGGATATTCCACAATCTATCTATATTTCTGGTTATGCTGTCCATCAACTTAAAAAAAAGTTACATTGCTCTTCCTGTATTAAAATGCTCTCAACAGAAAAGAGTTTAGTCTTGGAGAATGATAACTCCTCTCACAATTATTTCAACCTGGTAGAAAAGGGTGGGCTGATGTACCCAAATGAATTCACCACTCGTGTGTTTTTGTTGTGTTTGAAGGTTTTTAAATGCGTGTTAAAACGTGACAATGAACATTTGCTACTAACTGATAATGTAAAAAAAATTCTCACCTCTATGACATATGACAAAGTTGTTGAACTGTATGTCAACCAATGCTGTCCATCTTGTGGGGAAGGTACTCATGATTTATCTTTGAAATGTATCTCTATATTTTTTAATATATTTCTAAGTAATTATTCTAAGGTAAAAAATAATGTTGTCCATTCATCATGCCAAAAGAGAAAATATGATATGTTAATGGCATCTATACAATGAAATTATTTTTATTCTCTCTTCAAAGAGAATATTTTTTCAGAAAATATTTCTATTAATATGTTAATATTTTTTTAGTTAAGAATTACCTATTTTTTTAATAAGTAAAAAAATTTATGATAACCATGTTAGATGAGTTTAATATCTATGACCAAATATTGCAAGTTTTTTCTACAGAGAAAATAATGAATGCACTACTAGTTATTATTTTAATTGTTCCTGCTTTGTTGTATGATTGCATTAAAAAATATTAGCTTTTCGAATTTTAAACATTTTTATTAAAATTCTAAGTAATTTCTTCTAAGGCTTATTTAAAATTTGTTATTTTACGAGTGGTGATGAAAAAAACAAATTATATTTTGTTCTAGTTGGTTAAAGCATAACAACTGACACACATTGTATATATATTTAAGTTTGTACCAATAATTTTTAAGCTTTTGGCAGGAGAATTTAGTGTCTTTATTATATTACATATTAATTGGGGAAGAATTAATTATTTTTAATGATTAAAATTACCCATGAATTTGGTTTTATATTTGTACAAAATAATTTTGATCATTTTATCAATTATCCAGTATCTGAAATAAGTTTCAAATGCTCTCTTTTTTGTTTATTTTCTGTAATTGTTTTTAACATTGGCAGGTTTAAAAAATTTCTTCTGGCAATTCTATTGAAACACATAAAAAAATATTTAATTTTTTTTTTTAGAAAATAATGAATGCTACTACTAGTTACTTTTTAATTTGTTACTGCTTTGTTCTTATTCTTTGTTGTATGATTGCATTAAAAATATTAGCTTTTCGAATTTTAAACATTTTCATTAAAATTCTAAGCAATTTCTTCTAAGGCTTATTTAAAATTTGTTATTTTATGTGTGGTGATGAAAAAAACAAATTATATTTTGTTGTAGTTGGTTAAAGCATCTAAAAACACTGTCAGGCTTAAAAACTTCCTTTTGAATAATTTCTTCTGCATTTTAGTAATGTAATTATTTATTTTTTGTTTTTGTGTAGTACAAATTGTACAAAATTATCAAAAATGCAATGCTATTTGTAATTAGTTTTTTAGCTTTTGTTGGGAGAATTCAATGTATTTTTTATACTATTGGGGGATAAATTTTTTAAATATTGTAGTTACCCGTGAAATTGGTTACATAATACCAGTACATAATAATTTTGCTCATTTTATTAATAGTACAATACTTAAAATATGCTTTTAATACTTTTATTTTGTTATTCTATATATTTGTTTTTAACCATGACTGGTTTAAGTTTTCTTTTGAATAGTTTCTTTGGTTTTGCTAGTGAAACGAAAATTATTGCAAGATAGTATATATAAGAACAAATGATTCACTGCCAGTCATTTTAATTTTTCATATGTTGTTTGTATTTTTATTTATTTAAATTTGTATGATTGCATTAAGAAAACAATTTTAGCTTTCAGTAACAATATTAACATTTCCCCTGTACATTTTTATAATTCAGATTGATGGGACAATCTCTTGTATTTACATCTTGATATATAATGTAAATGTAAAAATAATTATATTAATGTTATTCATGAAAAAGTATTGTATGAAGAATGAATAAAAAAATTTTTATTGTATTCTGTACCTGCAAAGTTTATATAACTCATTTAAATTCACCTACACATTTGATGAAATATGTCTTTTTTTTCCCATATAATTAAAAAAAAAATTTTTTTTAGGTTTTAATTTCGTTATATAAATTTATTTATCCTCTTAAATTCATTCTTTAGTATCTTATAAAATATGAATCTTATGCCTTTTAAACACTATTTTAGTAGTCTTGTTTTGTTAAATGCTCAACACGAAATATTTTTGCAACATGAAAATTTATTTTATTGAATTTTTTCTGTGACTAGTCTATCTGAAATTATTCCAATTATTTGGATCAAAACTTTTTATTAGTAAATATCAATAGATTGAATAAAAGATTTAGTTGAATTATAAAAGTGAAGTAAGTTGTTCAACTTATGTGGACTTAAAATATAATTTGCAATAAATAATTGTTAAGGAGCATCATAGCTAAACCACATTTTTATTTTTTTGAATTTAGAAAAAGGTAATTTGGAGATGAAATACTTACCATCTGTAATTAAAATGTTTTAACGGAACTCATAACATTTATTAAATTGAATAGTTATCTCTCTATACATTCAGATTCAACTTTTCTTATGGATGACAATTTTATTTGTACAAAATTTTATGAGGTTAAAGGTTTGGTAATTTATGATGGAAAAGAAGCTGGAATACATGCATAAAATAAATTATGCTTAATTAGAATAAATTAAATTCTAATTAATGTCACGTAATTTAGGCCGTAGAGAAATTTTTAAAAATTACTTGAAATTCGTTTTAAGTCAAACTTTTAGCTTAACTGATAACTTATAAATATGCAGATAGATGAAAAAGTTATTTCTCTGCCCTACTTCACATAAAAATAACTAAATTAATATTCTTTTGAAATTATTACAAAAGAAATACAATGTTTTCGTTAAAACGAAGATTCCCTTTCTAGCAGAGCTTGAAGTTTTATGAATAAAGCTATCTTTTTTTGACAAAATTCAAACTACTAAAGAAAAAGTGAAGAAAGAGCTGGATCGCAATGCGTGACGTCACAAAACGAGTGCCGAGGCCCCCTAAACTTAGTGTTTTCACTACAGCGCGAGAACGCGAGAATCTCGTATATTTTTTTCTTTTCTCGCATTAAAAAATTATTACCGCGAGAAATTAGCGCATTCTATAAATCAAATTTGAAAATTCGCGAATTTCTCGCATTTCGGAAAAAGCTTCGAATTACGCCATTTAGAATAAAATTCGTTTCACTTTTCTTCCTGGCTCTTTCATTATTTCCAACATCTGCCCCGTTACCTAGCTTCCCTATTTACCAGTATTGTTCAGAACCTTTTCGAACAACAGAACACAACCACGGGATCCCTTTCAGAACACATTTCTCTGCAACTACGTGTTTATAATATACGTAAGGTTTCTTCATGTAAGATATTCAAATTTTTTATGTGCTAATGTAAGATGGACAAATATCTTGTAAAGACAAAATCTTCTATGATGATGCACCAAAAATATTCAATGCTTTAAAAAATAGAAGACGTTAAAAATGTATTATAATTAAAGAAATGATTTTTTTT
>NC_092210.1:77359472-77365309 GCF_043381705.1 Parasteatoda tepidariorum
AAAAATTAAATATACTAATTGATAAATTAAATGCAAGTTGAATAATTTAAAGAAAGTTTGCAGGACTAAAAATGATGTAAAATTGAAACAAAACCCTTGCAGGGAATAATAAGATTCAACATTTAGTAGGCAAATTAGTACTCCAACTTTAAAACATTTTAAATAAATTATAAGAGAAAAGAAAATAAGCATTAATTTTGAAGGAATTATTTTCCTTAATAATAAAAAACTATTAAGATACTTGTTTACAACTCTTTATGACCAATACTTTTTTAACATGTTACTACTTACAATTAATACACATATATATTAACAGCTAATTAAAATTTACATTACGCTACTCATCTTGATTAAACTTTTTTTTTTCTGTTAAAATTTAAGGATATACAAATTTCCCAGCATATGATGATAAATGATACAAGATGGTCCATGTAGATAGCAAATGGCTTAAAAAATTTCTTACGGTTTAACCTGCGATGTGCAAATTTTAAAATATTGTGATAATTTTATCTACTTGATCATCTGATAGCTTTTTCGGGATATTAAATAAAAATTTTATAATTTTGTTTAAAGACTGCTCCACAAACTCTGGAACAAGCCCAATTCATTCTGGAAAACAGTCTTTCTGCAGAATCTGATCTTGTGATCTGCTTTAAACTTAAGGCAAATAACTTAATCAGTTTTTATTATTTGTCCCACATGGTGCTCTTCCTTTTCTAATTTTTGAATCGTGTGAATACGAGTAGCGATGTGTGATTTTTAAATCACTTTACGAATCGTTATGTGTGATATTTAAACAGCGTGAATAAAACACTCGATGCATGAACACTAATCGAGATGCGAGATTTTTAAATTGCGAGAAGATTCACAGTGTAATATTTTAAAGGCCAGAATACGACACACGATGGGTTACTTAATTACGAGAAGAATCAAACCAAATAATATTAAAAACGCACGAATCGCGACATGTGATTTTTAAATCATGTGATCACGAAAAAGAATATGTTGGATATGTGTTGCTAAGCATGCACATGTTCATGAAACTATAGAATTGTGAAAGTGTATTGAAATGTTCCCTTGCATAAGGGATTCGGGCTTAATATAAATTTATATATCTCGTTTTATTTCTTTATCATTATTATTCTCTTTGGAAAGGACATTTGTAATTTTTCCACGCTTTAACCGCGTGAACATCTTTGTCGTCGATTGTCTTTTCTCTGACAATCTTAAAATAAGATGGAAGTGTTTAATTGTATATGACACACAATTTTAAAAAATGTTGTAAGAGCTAATCATTGAAGTAAGCTATGCAATTAATAAACAAATTAACAAAGGATAAGTAATCTCAATGGATACCGTGGAATTGTGAAAGTGTATTGAAATGTTCCCTTGCATAAGGGATTCGGGCTTAATATAAATTTATATATCTCGTTTTATTTCTTTATCATTATTATTCTCTTTGGAAAGGAATCGATTTCGCTAAAATACGTAAGTACTTTTTAAATTAACTAAAAAGAAGAAGAAAAAAAAGAATCAAATTTCATGAGTTCTAATCTTTGTTTAAATATCGGGATAATCAAAATCACAATACATCAATAACTGCCAAAAAAGGAAGAAGAAAATAACGTTTCACCTCTTATATTTATGTCAAAATCGGAACAATTAGAGCAAGTAAAAAATCATTATTTTAATGCGTGATTCATAACCCATGTGCTGTGAAAATGTAGTACTAAAAATGTCAGGATTTTTTAAATCACGGAGAAAAGCGTAGTAACTAGCGAAAAGTCATTGGATTTATCATAAAATCGGCATACGTGAAGATAGTCAAAAGTGACAAATAAAATTCGAAATTATCTATAGTCGTATAAAAAATATTAGGATTTTCAAAACTATGCGTAAATTCGTAGCATTAACCACAGGAAAAAAGCAATCGAAAAACTACATTAAGAGAGATAGAGTGAGTCAAAAACCTAGATGCGCTATTATAAATTTTCGAATTATTATTTTTTTTTATTTTCAAAAAAAAATTTTTGAATTGATCTCTTTATTTTGTTCAAGTTGCTACAGCTGTTCGCACATTAAGGTTTGTCAGGCCGCTGGTTGCACACCCCTAATTTACATAATAATTTCACTTCATAAAAATAGATAATTTTTTATTAATGAAGTGGTTTAATTTTTAATTTAAATCACTGTAATACGTCTAAATATTTGAAACAAATGCAATATTAGTTATCATATTAAAAGTTAAGCACTTGTAATGGAAATTTTATTAACAACAACAATTATTTTATTTAAATTAAAAAATATTCTCAAGGTTTAAGAATCCTGGATGTTTTATAAAGGACGGTTACTTCATTTTTCCATTATAACTAACGGCACATTAGTATGCACTTAGAATGAGTTGAATATATACCAATTTATGTATCAAGTTAATTTTTCTTTAATTTTTAAAAAGTATTGTTCTAAGGACAATTATTATGCTTAATGATCTCGTTTAATTAATTTTCAAAAAACACCACCTTGGAAAAATGTGAATTTCTTTCTTTAAATAGTAGGCCCACTCGAACAAACCCAGCTCGGGTTTGCGAAATTTTCCTGGTAATCAATACAATGGTATCAGTGCTTGAATTATAATGAAATTGCTCTCTTAGTATTTATTTATTTATTTATTTTTAAATGCAAAAATTGGCATTGTCACTGGGGGCATATGAAAATATTAGGATGAACAATTATACTATATTTAATGCCCTTAGTTTTTCAAAACAATTACTTAATTTTTTTCAAAAAAAGTCCTAAAGAGTTCTTAATTTTTGTTTTGCTAAAAAAATAGGAACCCAGAATTGAGTTTTAGTGACTTATAACAAACTTTCGAGGTAATACCTTTTAATATTTCGTGAAGGAATACAAGATTAGTCTATTTCTTCGTCAAAATAAGTGAGTTAAGTATGGTTCCAAATTGCTAAAGAAAAGCTTTTGAATTTTTTTAAAAACAAAATACAGTCTCTAAGTAAGAAATAGACAATGTCTTTTTTAATGTTATCTAGTGAAACTTTTGGTAATTTCTTTGGTAGGTCTTTGAAAATTATACTAAAGAGCAGTTTAAGGTTAAAATATTACTTTTGGAAAAAGTTGTATTCATTCTTCTAGGATATATGACGAATTTCGGAAATTTCACTCCAGTGGTTTGTAACATTTTTAACAGAGGCCATTTTTACAGAATTTGAAAGTTTTAAATGATTAAAAAAAGCTTCATATTATAAGGCAATTCTTTTAAAGCATTTCTTAAAGTAAGCATGGTAAAATTTATAAGGATGATTTCGAAAAAAGAATAATTTTAAACTTGAAATAAAAAACCAAATTTCGCAATATTATAAAGTATTTTTAACAATTTCACCTTTTTTTTTTAATAAAAATAATAAAATGGGATGCATTTTCGAAGGAAAAGTTACTATCGAATCTTGGGAATTTATTTATTTATTTTTGTATCAGAGATTTTCTTAATATTAATGCTAAATCCGGGTTCAGATAAGTTGGAGACAGCATTTTAAATTATTTGTATAATAGAACTTCTTCCTAAAAAGCTAACGATTTTAATTAACATGATTTTTTGCTCTTTGGAAAAAGGAGAAGAAAAAAAAACAGCTGTAATTGTACTTATGGAAATAAAAAGTACCTTAAAAACTTACAAGTTGAAGCAAACATTTCTCTTTCCAGAAGATTTTTTTCCTCCGAATGAAATTTTATTTGATAGAATTTCATTTTAAATCCAGTTTAGTTGTTTAACTCGATGGAGAAGGATTTTAAATCTTTGGAAATATATGCGCAATCAAGTTTTCTTGCCTACAGCGCTTTACAGAGTTAAATCTTTTAAAAATTATGTTGTTTTTTTAATTTCTTTCACTTATTATTTTTAAAAATCTTCATTAATTTATAATGTGTTTTAGATTTTTACTCTATTGAGAGAAGTTGACGTAGTTAAATTTTATAGCATAATGAAACATTAATACTTTTGCCTAGCAAATATTTCCTGAAAATAAATATTTTCCCTTTAAAAAAAATAAATGAATAAACAACTGTTTTTCTAAGAGCTTAATTAACAAACATCTTCAATGTTTGTTAAATGATAGTCTCAATTTATTTTAACATCATTTTTAAATTTTTTTAACGATAACAATCAAGCGATATGAATGTTAAAATCATGTTTAATAAAATTCACCTTTTAATGTGATTTTAAAAGACATAAATGGTGAAGTAATATAATCTTATTGTGTTCAATATCAAAATAAAATGATTTAATTGAGTAAGACTAAATAATATCTTTGTGCAACTGCGAATCTATTTCTAAGTTAAGAAATAGTTCTATAAAGCCTAGAGACAGTAATAAATCTGTCCAATTAGACAGGGCATGAAATTTCAGATTTTTGCGCTCACTAAATAAACCACTTGAAAACTAGGTGGCAAAAGCCCTCCCTCATTAGTCGGCGTACGACAGACGCGTGGGGGAAGTGAGGCAAGTCTTAAGGGGTCAAGTAGAGATTTTAAAAGAAATGTTTCCTGTTTCAATGTCATTGCTTTTCTTTTACATTACGCATACTATATCGCGAACATATCATAAAAGATAGTGCATATATAGTTTTTTTAATTTATTTATTTTTTTGTATGATGTGACTTTAATTATTAATATAACTGAAGAGTTTTAAAGATATTTACTGTTCATTATTTTAATTGAATACTAGTTTTTATTTATTTATTTTTTTTGTTGTATAATTATGTTCTATTGAAGAATAAAGAATTAAAAAATAGCTGAAATGATAAAATATGTTTAATATACATACTGTTACTGCCATATTTCTCTGAAATAAAGGAAGTTTGTGCGCAATGCTTACTGCAATCTCAGAAATGTAATATATTTTTCGTTGAACAAGCGATTTAAAAATAATGTGAATAACTATTAATACTGCTTTTGAATTTGAAACAGTTACTTAATATATATTATTTTAAATCGATTCGTTGAGTGACAATAGTTCTTTATTCTTGTATAATCATTTCCTATTGAAGAAAAAAGTAACATAAAAAAACTGAAATGATGGAAAAAATTAACTGTACATAGCAAAACTGCCAGATTTCTCTAAAATAAAGGAGGTTAGTGCGCAATGATGATCGCTCTCTTTGAATCGCAATATGTTCATTAGTAGTAGGCACCGCGATCTAAGGGACGGAAGTGACGTCATAGTCAACCGGAGCTTATTTCTGCCCCAACCGGAAGTTGCTTATTTCTGCCCAACCGGGAGTTGCTAATCTCTGCCCAACCGGGAGTTGCTTATTTCTGCCCACCCACAAACCTAAGGTTGCTTATTTCTGCCCGTCTACAACCGGAAGTTGCTTATTTCTGCCCGCTTGCTTATTTCTGCCCGCCTGAAAATCGAAACTTCGTCTGCAGCGTCATGGGGAGCTTATTTCTTTTTTTCTTAAGCCATATTTTTAGTTTCGGTTTCTGTTTTTAATTTAGTTTTGTTTTTTAAATATTATTTAATTTATTAGTTTATTGAGGGTGGCAACACTTAATTTATTAGTTTATTGAGGGTGGCAACACTTATTATTTTTAATATTAATTTTTAAGGATGGTAACACTTAGAAACTTTGTTATTTGGGGAGATATTGTATATTATGAAGTTATGACGTCATATTTTATTACATAATAAATAAATAATATCATACTTTTGCTCTAGTGGCGCCGTCTATGTGGGAATAAAATAACTTTAAATATATTTTAATATATAAATCTGTTTTAATATTATTTATTAAATGTAATTAAGGCTGAGGATCGAACTCACGCC
>NC_092210.1:77365809-77382760 GCF_043381705.1 Parasteatoda tepidariorum
CATAAAGATACACTGGGGCTGGTGAACGACATTTTAAAGGATAGGAATTTACCTATCTTATTAGTTCATGAAAAGATATTCTTAACAATTGCTTACACTATTGAGCTATAAAACGTATTCGCCATTTTCACCACGCTCAAAAAAAATCGGGCATCCAAGCTCTTGGCGATAGAATTAGTTTGACAATCACCCATTTCAGCTGATCGCCAAAGTTTAGGGTTATAAAACGGCGGGCATTCAAGACAGTGCGAATCAGAAAATCTAATAAATTCTACTACATAAATTGACATGATTATTTAGGGTTCCGTAGAGGGAAGCCTAAATAATAATTGGGAACCGCTGTCTTAGAGTATGGCATAATAATCACTAATCCGGTTCATTTTATTTTTGACTTTTGCATTTTTATTAAATGTGTGGTAATAAGAGCTATAATTTTAAAAACCAGAATTTTCGATAAACTGCTGCATTGTGAACAGAAAAATTACCAAATGAATGATTTAAATACCATATATTTTAGTTTTGTTACCAAAATTGTTTTTTTTTCTTCTTTTTCTTTTTTGCGAAAAGCGTAATTTTTTCCCCGTGAGTTATTTTGTGTTCTAAAACTTTCGCACTATTTATTTAGACATATATACTAAAAATGGCCCTTAGCATTGAATGTCAAATTCAATCATGGAAATAAGGCTATTTTTTCACACTTTGACTTCTACACTTATTTTAAATATTAATATTACAGATAAATTATTTTTATAAAACAATGCAATTAAACTAAGTATACCAAATTCATTTAGAAATAGTATAAGGAGTAAGAAATTAATACCTTACTTTTTATTTACATAAAAAGTGTGTATAGCCAACAATTATTTTATACACTTCGATTAGATTTTGAAAAGCATCCGAAAATGTAAAAAGAAAAAAAAATTATAATGGGCTTCATAGGGCCCCAGCTCCGAATAAAACTTTAAAAAAAGGAAGAAAAAAAGTGGGATCTGGGGGCCTTTGTCATCTCGGGGCCCAAAGCTACAGCTTATTTAGCTTTTACGTAAATCCGGCCTTGCTTGGGTGAAGTAACTTTGGGATACCAAACTTATAGTTTTGAAATCAACTAAAATACATTCAATTCTAGACCATAGCAAATCTTTTTGATATCAAATATGGACAAAAATTTTAAAAATATCCCTAGAGATTTTTGATAGGAATTCTTTGTGAAAAACATTTTTAGAAGGGGAATAAAAAAAATCTGAAATCAATTCTTTAGCTATAATATATAGAAATTTCTAGCTAGAACTTATAATAGTCTAGCTATATTAAGTTCTAGTTATAACAATTATAACTCAGATTCGCTGATTATTATAAAAAGTGGGGGCTTTAATGAGATATTTAATTCTTTAGCAGAGTTATTTTATGTATTTTTATGAAATATTTTCCTTAACATTTCTTGCAACGTAAATCATTTTAACTATAAATTTTATAATAATTACTTATTTTAGTTTGTGCATTTTAATTCATCGTTTTAGTTATTCTCTAATATATTAAATGACATAAATATTAAATAATGCATGAGATAATTTTAAACTATTTTGTAATAATATATTGATGAATATTTTACTTTATTCTGAATTTAATATTTGTTTTAGTTTAATTTTTATAAAAATTATTTTGCTTACAAAGTTTACTTTAGCTACAGAACGAATAGTTCAAAATTCTCAATCATGTATAAAAAAAACTACTCTTGACGTGTACTTATTCACACTTTTTGCTTCGCTATATAGGGGCTATTTGAAGACATAAGATACATTTTTCGATCTAGTTTTTCATGCTTAATTGCATGAGATAAAATTCAAATGTATGGCATAATTGATTTTAAAGCTGTAAGAAGTTTCCTTTAAATAAATATACTTTATATAAAAAACACATTTTAAATCTTAAATATTAGCCCATTAGAATAAGCGAGAAAAAATGCATTAGGAACAATATTTATAATTAAATACGATTAGGATTAAGCAATGTAAAATGCATGAATAAGTGCTTAAAACCCTCTATTCGATTCCTGTTACATATCTCATTCTATTCAACACATAGGAGTAGCGTAAAGGGGATATATTGTTTTCTTCTTAGAAAACTGTTAGTTTATTTTAAGTATTTATGCATATACGTATGTATACGCATTCATATTTGTATATCTATACGCATGTATACACATGAATGGATACGTAATATGTTTACGTACGTAATATGTATACGTATGTATATTTATATATAAATGTGTTTATAAAACTAAAAGTAGACAGACAGTTTTCTGGAAACAAAAAGTGTGTAAAAATTTCTAAAAAAAAAAGGTCAAAAAATAATGCCCTTTTACAATTAATATTTTCGGAGATATTCGGATAGTAGTTCCTTCTCAATGTAAATATTTTTTAACGAACTATTTTTCAAAATAATTTAAAATCAAAGATCAGGAACAGATAAATTCTTAAAAAGAAAAAGAGAAACGAATGACACCAACCGTTAGCAAAAGTTCTAATTAAATACCACTACATAAACTGAAACGTAATTTTTATTTTTCAGGCAGACACTGCAATTGTCTATCTATCGACTTTGATCATTTATGTTTTGACGTATAATGCGGTTTTCTGAATTTTGTGTTATGCAATATTTTATTTAATTATGAGCATACGATTATTTTAAGAAATTTCTTATTTAAAAATTTGTATGGTATTTAATTTTTAAATATTTTACAATTTATACAAGCAGAAATTCGAATTTGAACCATTCGAATTCGTGACTGCAAAAATTCATGATTTTACAGCTAATATTTTCACGTTTTAAAGTAAATAAAAAAATTAATTTAGGGTTAAAATAACTCTTATAAAACTTATTTCCGCATCAATAACACATCCAGAATATTCCTGATATATTTCACTAAAATGGGCAAATTTTCCTATTATACTATACCATAGTTTATTGCTTTTTGACGTGAAGAAGAGTTAGATATTCCTCTATGGGCAGTCGCGCCACTGAGTTCAGTTTTTAGTACATCGGGTAACATATTACATATCATGTGAACAAAACAAAAAAAAAAAAATCAGAGAGCAATATTATTTTTTACCAGATAGCGGCCTAACTATTAGACGGTTTCTTATATACAGTCAAACCCCGCTATAGTGAACCGTCTGCGGACTCAGTAATGTGTCCACTATAACCGATGGTTCACTATATCCAAATTTTTTGAAGAATATTTTTTGTATAAGACAGTTGAATGATTAAATCTGGCTTTGCAATTTTGTATAAGTTATTTAAAAAAATTATTAACTAATTAACAGATAATAAAGCAAAAATTGATGGAAAAAGTAATTACGTCGCTAAATATTAGTTTTATTTTCACTTTTTATGGAAAAAAATTTGTGATTTTTGATTGAACACAATTTGATTTTAAGTTGAGTTCATCAATTTTCTTATCTACAATGTGCAAAGAATGCAAGATTTTTACATTTTGAACAAGATTTCGAACCATCTTAACAAAGCATCTTCTACGTTTTCTCTTTCAGCTCCACGCAGTTTTTTCGATGAAACCATGTTTTTCGTTAAGAATCGAATTCAGNCATTTTATAGGAATGCATTCATTTTCAGTCCCAACACCTACAAGTTTAAAGATGGAGGACTGAAAAAGATATTTAAAGAAATGAAATTTGAGTCCACTATAACCGAGTTTCTAAGTTCTAAGCTGTTCACTATAAGCGTTAAAAATAACATTATTTAAATAGGAATACGGACGGGACCGCTAAAAAAGTTCACTACATCCGAGTGTTCACTATATCCCAGGTTCACTATAGCGGGGTTCGACTGTATTTAAAAAGTAAAAAAACCATGTTTCTATTAGTAATTAAAATGTCAGAAAAAATATATAAGAAGGGACGTCGCTCTTTCTGTTAAACTGTGTGCATCTTTGACTACCAATGAAAAATCATAACTTAGAAAGTGTATTTAATAAACCAACAAATAACATATTTATAACAAGATAACATGCTAGCAATTAAGTAACAAAAGATTAGCTATAAACATCTACAAGTAAAGTCTTTATATACTCTCTGGATTTGTGAGGCAGCGCCGCTGTTCGACTGTCGTCATTGATTTGTTACATGAAGTATCTAATTGCCAGATATAAATTTGCTCATGTTATATCGGCAGGTCATATATTCCACTAGTTTCCAAACCTCACAGACTTAAAATAATATGTGGTAATCAAGAACAAACTTTTTATATTATATTAGTAATGGAGTGAGGGAATATTTTTGCCTGGAGAGGATAATTAACTTCTACATTCTAGAGAAACTTCTCCCCCTCTGACGTATGCAAGCGTTGAACACCAGTTACAACTAAAGCATGACGTAGCATCGTGTTAGACCAATCAACAATTTGTAGTAGGCCGCCTGCGCTATCGCGCGCATGGAAGATTCCCCTTTCCCCTCTTTTTCTTAGCAGTCGGAAGCGAGAGCTGTACGTGATCACGCAGTTGGTCGTGAGGGGTGGATCCACCGGCGATTTCAGGGGCCGCCAAAATGTAAATTGCTTTAATTTATTTTTTTTAAATTCTTCCTCAATAATTGCCTAGGTAATTCAAAATTTTAATGAATAATAATGTTTTTCTAAATTTGATCTAACAAGTAATGGAAAACGCGATAATTAATTAGTTTGTTTTCCTCCACGTGCACATTTTTTCCCCACTTGCGCATATTTTTTTTAATTCTCTCCACTCCAGGTATTATTAAATTATTTTTGCCTTATATATCTTTTGTATAATTATATGTATCTTAATAATTTATCTACTGATTTTACTTTGAAAAAGTAAATGATTAATGTAACGAAAGTCATATAAAGAAGTAGTGCTGAAAGTCAACTCGGGATATATTTTAATTGTAGCATTGATGATTTTATATTGATTCTTAAAATGATTTATGATTACTAATTTTATTTTTTTTAACAAGCTCCGAATCTAGTTCTAAAATGATATTTTATTCAAGTAAACTTTAGTAAATTAACTTTTAAAAGATAATTAATTGTTAATTGCATAAAATTTAATTTAGCAAAAATGTATTTTTTTTCAAGAGCTTAAAATAAAATTTATTTTTGCACAACGAAATTTAAATAAGATATAATTTAAGATTTAATAATGCTTTTTAATGGTAACGTTAGATTTAATAATGTTGAACAGTCGACTAAATTTTGGGTTTATGACTACTATTGTTCAACTCCGTAGCCTTTGTAATTTTGAACCAATCCAGAAGACAAGGAAACTTTTGGCAGGCAGGGTTCGAACTCACGAACTCTTGGACATAGGTCCAGTGCCCTACCAACCAGACTAACCCTACCTTCCCTACACTTTTATTAACACAATTCTCTTGATTAATTGGAACGGATAAAAATACTTTGTCTAAAATGCATTTAAAGATTATTAGTTAAATTGTTTCTGCGCCAATTCGTCACGTTTAATTTGTCATAATGTAATTCAAGGTAGGCGTAAATTGTAATTGCCGCAATTTTATTTATAAACAACTTTTTCTGAGCTCATTCGGGATAATCTGGTTGATCGAGAGTTTACTTTACAAATTAATAAAGTAAGGCTATAAAGTCTCGTAATTTCTACATAGTGTTTGCTTACTAATAAATCTTTTTTCTATTTAGAAAACTAGTGTGTACTTGGTTTAGTGAAAAAGTTGTGTGGAAAATTTATCTGAAATTATATACGATGTATCGTCAGGCCATTCTGCAAATTCTCCCTAAATGGCATATTTGGAACAACAGAGTAAGTAAATTTCTACTGTTAAGTAATTTAGGATCTTTGTACTAGTAAACCTAGTAACGATAATGAATCTGCTCAAGATGTACCTAACCTAAAGCACATAGAAGAGAGGGAGGAAAAAAATTCCCGGTCCATCTCGATATATGAAAAAAAAAATGGAATTCAACATAAAGGTGCGGTGCTCTATTAACGCCTTCTATAACTGAAAGCCTCCGCACCGTTTTTTGTAGGTAGTCTGATCAGACCACTATGAAAGCAAACCAAGTAGAGAAAGAACCATTTAATATGAAATCTATTAAAAATTAGAAAGTGGTAGCAAATATATGTCTAAAAATTTGTTTCATTTATGAATATAATTGGTTTGTTTTATTTACTTGTCAACCACTATAGATTCAGTTCTAAAATATATATGATAAATTTCTCTCAAGTATTTTTAAAGTAGAATTTGGGTTCATGCGCACAAGTGGTTGGCTTTTTAAGTACTCTGCGCAGACTACTTATAAGAAACCGTGTGGAGGCTTTCTGATGTAGGAGGTGACGGCTCTATTCAGTGTTATAGTGTTTTCTTCAATGTAACGGCGCTTTCTACTAGTAATGGCGTTTTATAAATGGAGTTAACATAATTACACTTTTAAATATAATGGCGCATAAAGCAAGAATTCATGCTCGTTATTCATAATTTAATTACTATAATAGCGAAATATAAACGAGGATAAACGATAAAATATATAACGAAATATTACCAGGTCTTAACTATAATTTTATTCTATATAGGTATGTTTTTCTCATGTTCTGAATGTGTAACTTTGGTTTAAATTTTACAGCTATTTTATTGCAATAAATCTTCCTCGGATAATACAGGGCAAAAAATATCATTAAACTTTTCATTGACAAGTATTACCAGGTCTTAACTATAATTTTATTCTATATAGGTATGTTTTTCTCATGTTCTGAAGGTGTAACTTTGGTTTAAGTTTTACAGCTATTTTAATGCAATAAATCCTCCTAGAGGCAAAAAATATCATTAAACTTTTCATTGACAAGTATTACCAGGTCTTAACTATAATTTTATTCTATATAGGTATGTTTTTCTCATGTTCTGAAAGTGTAACTTTGGTTTAAATTTTACAGCTATTTTAATGCAATAAATTTTCCTCAGATAATTCAGGGCAAAAAATATCATTAAACTTTTCATTGACAAGTATTACCAGGTCTTAATTATAATTTTATTCTATATAACTATGTTTTTCTCATGTTCTGAAGGTGTAACTTTGGTTTAAATTTTACAGCTATTTTAATGCAATAAATCTTCCTCGGATAATTCAGGGCAAAAAATATCATTAAACTTTTCATTGACAAGTATTACCAGGTCGTAATTATAATTTTATTCTATATAGGTATGTTTTTCTCATGTGCAACTTAAGGAGAACTTTCAGAGGACCTTAGAAGTTATCAAGGAAAGCCACAGAGCCCATAAATTCTGTGGTATTCTCATAAACGCTAAAGAAGTCACTCAAGAATCTGATTGTATCTCTCTTCACCCTCCCGTCAAAATTTCCCTGAACAAAGATGAGTTAGAAGCTCATTCAATTATCTGTGAGCTAAAAGAAATCATTCATAAAGATAAGCCTGAATATATTCTAATTGATACGATCTTAGAAGCGCTTAGAAATAGCTCTAATGAAACACGTCAGCAGCTTATTTCACTTCTTTTTAGTATTGATACGGTTAATTTCTTGAATCCCAAGAGCCAGAGTTCAAAAGAATACTTAAAATATTTCATAAGTGATGTTGAATGCTTTTTTAGAAATGCAGATGAGATAGATCCTAATAGGATTTTAGATACCCAAAGAGCTTTAAAAATGGTTGAAAATAGATTATTTAATGATACATACCAAGATATGTCAAATGTTGTATATCCGTCTTCAATCTCTTATTTGTATTCAATAGTGCACAGCGTAATATTTGACGAAGGTAATCACTCCGATGATCATAATAGAGAAATCGAAGCTTTAATGTCTGATGCTGTTTCACTAATTTCAACTAGGTTGTTACTATTGCACAGTGCCTCAAAATCTATTATAGAGAAATGTTTATTGGCACGAAGATCTTCACTTGCTATTGACAGAGATGATTCTGATTGCGAAGAGTTTTATTTGCAGCAGTTTAGAGATTGCTACTATTTTTTGGACAAGGTAATTATGAACTTTTTTGTTATATTTTTTTTAAAAAGTGACAATGTTCTTGAGCACTGATATTTCGTGTACCGTTTACAGGGGTAGGGTTAGTCAAGCTTTACCTTCTGCGAAGCCCCTCGGTACATATTTCGCCTCTCTATACAGCATTTTTGTCTTGATAGTTCGTTGACCAGGAGTTGGCACTTGGCTCCGCCTTCATCACGTGGTACGCGACGATACTATTTCGCTATTTTTGAGAGAAGGATGTTAATAATCCTGAAAAAAGTTGTTATTTTGGCGATCGTATGACAAAAATATTTATTTCCCAATCTTTATGTACATTTTTTTAACATTAAATATTTCATAAATCTGATGATATTTCTCTCTTTTGAGTGAATAGTTTGTCCTTCTTAAAACATTTTGCTGGGCACACAGCCGTTTTTGAATTTAAAATATGTTTTATTAGATAGAGTAACGAAAGGTATAATAGCAGATGATAAAGCGAAGTAAGTGACTTAAAAAGAAAACACTGGAGATGTTTTTCCCTCTTACTCCCTCTCTGAAATGAACTCTTCGTCCGAGGAGATGATGGAGCAAGTGTCAACTCCTGGTGAACGAACTACACTTTATCTAACAAAACTAATACCAATATAAAATTAATAATCGGTTTTCCCCCCTAGACAAATCTTAAGACATTTGATTTGCGGGCTTGAGTATACCAAATAATTCACACAGAGTAGGTGGCTCTTAAGCCTGCCAGCGAAAACATAGTGCCACGTAGTTATAATCAGTTTTGCAACTTAGTCCAAGATTGTAAAATAATTATTACAGCAATTTTTTCAATTAAGCTAACCATTAGTTGTCATCAAATAAAAGGTTTGGTTGATGAACAATAACCGAAAAAGTATATTAAATTAATCATTTATCTTGGCGATAATTTACAATTTAATTGAGTTTTAATCAATGAAAATTATACCTTTAAACATTATTTTTATCAAAAGTAAAATATTGAATTTATAGGCCGAGACGAAACAATAACTTTGTATTATGGAAAGTACAATTACTACTGCATTACCATTTTTTTTTTCCATTTACAAAATTAACTCGCTTGATATACAGTTATTTTAAAGATGGCAACGACAACTGAAAAGCTTTCTTCGACAGTTTCGGTTCTTCCTTTAAAAAAAAAAAAAAGAAATTAAAGCTGTAAAGCACAGGTATTATTTCTTAGTACTTTACACTCAGTAACACTCAGCTTCAGCACCCTAAAGTCCATGGTCTACCACAGAGGTTCCCAAATGGTGTTTCACGGAACCCTAATATTCCGTAAAGATTTACAGGAGTTCTGATAAGTACTTTTTACAGCAGGGCTGACCACCTAAGTGTAACAATCAGCTTCTGCAACCTAAAGTCCAATGTCTAAGACAGAGGTTCCAAAATGGTGTTTCACAGAACCTTATGGTACCTGGGAAAAGCTACAGGGGTTCCGCGAGTTAGTACTTTTTTTTAGCTAATGATGAGTATTGAAACCTGAGATTATATTTAGATACAATCTATAATTTATTTAATCTTACCTTACGGTTACTTTAAGAAATTATATCTAATAAAATGCCATTAAAAATAAATGGCATTTTTTAAAATAAAATATAATATTTCTAACAACAATATAATGAATAAATTATGAAAACAACGAGCATTAGTAATTCTCACCACGCGTTTCTGATTAAAATAATTATATTCTTTAATAAAGAAATATGCTTCTTTAATAACCATTTACAACGTTTATATTTTTATTATTAATACTTATTTATATTATTTATTTCAATTCATTTATTTTTAACTTATGTAGAGTCCGCTAAAAAAAAAAAAAATACGAATCACCCTGAATATTTTTCGTTCCAATGATCGGATTTTCGCGAACTAAGTGTCAATTTTAATTGTTCTTGGGGGTGACCTCAAATATGGTAACTAATTAGTGCTAACTATTAATTAAGTTACGAAATCAGAGACAAAAACGTACTTTATCTGAATAAAAATATATATATTTTTTACATATTTGGAATCTAGAATACTTGAATTAGGGGGGGGGGTAGTAAAATTTTAAAAAAAAATGGGGTCGTGATTTGAGTCGCAATAAAGGTTTATATATTTGGCGATAGTATAGAAAACCGCCAAAAAAGTGGCCAGCGCAAATGAATATTTTAAGATAACCCATTAACTAATTCAAAAGAGGACTAAGCAACCAAGCTCTTACCGTAAAAAAATTTAAATAATGTTCTGTGATTGCTCGGAGAGATTTAATTAATAGTTAATAGAAAATATCTCAAAGTTTCTAGGCAATAGACAATTTTCAAGCTGATTTCTGTCCAAAAAGCAAATTTCTTTTTATTTTAATCTCCTTTGAAAAGAAAAATTGAATCGATTTATAAATTATTTATGATTTTCTAAGTTTTAGAATTTAAATACATGAACTTTTTATCTGATATTATTTAGATTATGTGTTTTTTGCTATATTTATTCGAGGATTTCATACTAAAAACAAATTAACATAACTTATTATAGCTGTACACAAAATTTTATGGATAATCCTTTTTCAGCTTTAATCGAGTCTTCTAGGCAAGAAAGTTTGAAGAAAAAATGAAATGTTGATTGTATAGTAATTCTAATGCACATTCACAAGGTTTTCTATAATTCACGATATTTCTTTTTTTCTATAACTGAATGAATTGCTGAATGTTTACTGGCATTTTAAAAACATTGGAATATGTTATGTTTAAGAATAAGATATTGAAATAATATGCTGTTGCATATTGTATGATTCATTGTGAAAAAAATCGCTTCATTCTGCTAGATATTTAGGTTACATGGTTTTCTTTATATAAAGATGATTAGCAAGTAGCATCCTCATGTTTCGATACATTCTGCAACTTACGTTCGCAAATTCACCATAAAATGTCTGCCACACAGCATATTCTTCAATTACCATAAGCTACATTTACCACACCAAATACTGCAACCATGATTATTTTTTTCTAATATATATTTGATCCGATACTCTCTTTTTAAACAGAGTTAAATGGGGGCACAGAAACTTAAAAGATAAAATATTTAATTTCATTAACTCAAAATATCTGGTCTCAAAATTTTAATTTTTAAGTTAAATATAACCTTTACAATATTGATGCTCTTATGTTTTTAAAGACCACATGAATCCTGTTAAAATATTAAAATGCATATGTTTACTTTAACGAGTGTGAAATCCTTATCAAATTAATAATCAGGAGCCAAATGTAAAACAGTATAATTTATAATTGATGATAAAAACTCAACTGGTTTCAGAAAACATGAAGAGGGAAGTAAAAGTAGACATGTTTTGAGCGCTCAAATATAATCGCCCATTCTCAAGACTTGCCAGACTTGAATAACTTGTGACTTTTATTATTGGACGCTCAAAACATGTCTATTTTTATTATCTATTATTTTTAAAATCAATGTAGCTTTTATATTTTCGGTTTAGTTTCTTGGGATTATCCATTTAGTTACACAACATATTAAATTATTTCACTCGATATTAAAATAAGTTTTACATAAGTTATAGGCACAGGTTCTTTTATTGAAAAAAATAATAATTCACTACTTTGTAAAAAAAATCAATGCAGTACAATTTGTTTTTTTTTTTTTTTTTNTAAAAAAATATTTTTTTTTTTTTTGCAAGCCTTAACATTTTAATTTAAGGACATGGAAATAAACTTAGATAAGTAATAAAAGTTAATTTTTTACTCGATCAAATATATGTTTCGATCAAACAGATTTCATTCTGGAAATAGCGAAATTATTGAGTAGGTCCCTTGGAGCAATATCATTCTTATCCTCTTTTGACGAAATATAGGAAAAATTGGTTTTCACAGTTTCTGTAAAAAGTATGTTAGCCTTCTTGCCACTTTTTTTTTTATCAAAATAAGTTCGGAAATTGCGTATTTTTTATTGCATTTTTTATTGCATTTTAAAATCAGATAATTCTAAAATTGGCACGGTTTCGGAATCTTCTTACAAATTTCAATTATTAGTATTTCCCACTTAACAAAATGAGGCATTTTCCTGATAACAAATTATATAGGAATCGTGCTAAGGTAAAAAATTAAACGAAATAGTTTAGTATCATATATTATCCGGAAAAAATCTACATAAAGAAAGAGTAAGATATAATGAAATAATTAGTGAATCACACGTGGTTATTTAATTAAAAATTTAATTTCACAACTAAGATGTTACGACGACATTTAAGGTACTGAGATATTTTAAAATGCTTAAAAATTTTGGCTACGTATTCGACAGCTTTTTATGTTCGGTGTCTTTTTTCTCTTTGTAGTGACTTATAAAACATCAACACTATTTTAGATAATCCATGTTGAAGTCACGAAAAAAAAAACAATTTATAATTTATATTCCTTTTTCGAAAAAAATAATATGCTTAGTAAATAAGCAGCTGTTTTGCATTAAATAATTTTATTAAACGGCGGAATGTTTTTCATTTCTTAACAAGGTTTTATTCTTAGCTAGCAGACAATAATTCTTTTAAAAAAAACTTGACTATTATTTAAAAAGGAACTTTACTTTAAAGGAAACCTAAATTAAAGTAGGGTGAACCGGGGTAATTAACGATCACTCTGTTTCTGGGGTAAATAATGATCACCTAAGTTTTATTTCAAATATTTTTTTTTTTTTTAAATTTAAGACATGGACAAGAATGCTTGTACACTTTACTAAAGTATAACTACATTTACTTAACAAAAATTTTTTGTTTAATCTAACAAAATAAGTATCTTTTAAACTGCTTTCTGTATTTTCCATTTCAAAGATGGGTTTCAAAATGTACACATTTCTGCAAAGATTTCTTCTTCTTCTCTTAATAATAAATATTTTGAGTCATCAGCCTGGTTGATTTGAAGTTGATTTCAAACAACCTCAAAATAAGCTGAAGTATATATAAAACAACCTCGTACACCTTAATTACAACCTTTACGAGGTATAATTTTTATTGCTGTTTTCTCAGCGACCTCAAATATACCTCAAATCGACCTTAATACCTCAAAAATACTTCAAATCAACCTTAAATATACCTTAAATTTTCATAAGGGCTGTTCCTTCACTTGGTTATTTTACTACTTATTATTTAAACCACCAAAAGTTTAAAGCAATATTATGTAAGTTATTTAAAAACATTTCGCGTCATTTGCATTTAATAACAAATATGAAGACACCATCATTTAACTGAAATTACAAATTTTGAAATTTTTATGGATTTTTTTTAAAGGCAAGCTAAGCTTAAGTGTTCCTTCACTGGTTAGTTTACTTTATAAGATGTTGAGAAATTTGCGATGATGTGAGAGATGCTTAAAAATCTTGACTAAGTATTTTTATTAATATTTATAATATATATATATTCAAGTAATTGATAAATATTTTATTCCAAATCTATTCATACGTATTCATACATCTATTCATACCTCTGTCTTAGACCTTGGACTCTAGGGTGCAGAAGCTGATTGTTACAGTTGGGTGGTCAGCCGTCCTTGGCTGTAAAAATTACTTACTATCAGAACTCCTGTAAATCTTTACGGAATGTTAGGATTCCATGGAACACTATTTGGGAACCTCTGCCTTAGACCTTGGATTCTAGGGTGCAAAAGTACTAAGAAGTAATACCTGTGCTTTACAGCTTTAATTTCTTTTTTTTTTAAAGGAAGAACCGAAACTGTCGAAGAAAGCTTTTCAGTTGTCGTTGCCATCTTTAAAATAACTGTATATCAAGCGAGTTAATTTTGTAAATGGAAAAAAAAAAATGGTAATGCAGTAGTAATTTATAGATGTTTGCGTTTTTTGATCAGGAATCACCCCTGGTCACCCTACTAAAAAAATTAATTAGTATATTAATGAAGAAATAATAAACGTTGTACGATAAGGAATAAGATTTTTAAAAATGTTAAAATTGAATTAAATAGTTGGTAAAATAGTTCTGCGAAACACTTCCGGACAGGAGATTAAAAAATTTCTTTTAAGATTAAAACGATGTGTGGTAAACCAACCAGTGAAGGAACATTTCATCGTTTTTTTTATAAAAAAATAAGATTTTAAACGTTTTAATTTAGATTGATTGGTAACAGTAGCTTACTACCTAACAATAGGAAGTCTAACAATGCTACCTGGTCTTAGAGTCTTTGCTGAAAAATTTTTTGAATTTGTTAGTATCTGTTCAACGCCTTATTGTTTCTTTGACAAAATTATAAAGTCGGTGTTTGTAGTTATCCGTTTAAAGTACAATTAATAGCATATAATAATGCTTTTTTTCTCATTGTGAAAAAGAGAATTCAAACTTATGACTTTTGTGTATCCTTTCTAAATTTTTCGTAACGCTGTGTAAGACGAATAGAAAAATGAACGTATTTTTTACAATAAAAAAATTGAAGTTAAACATCACAACTTGACTTGAAGTTGACACCACTAAATATTAACTGTTAACTCTGCAAAAAATAGCCAATAAAAAATTATGTAATCGTAAATTATAATGGCTAGCTTTGTTTTTAAATAAAGTATTTTGAAATTTTCGTTTGTTGCAAGATATTTCACATAAGAATTCGTACCCCTGCTAAACTGTTTCCGTAGCCCTGGGGGTATGCGTACCGCACTTTGGGAAACACTGAGTTACACCATACCTTAGACACCTTAATAAACTATGTTTATTATTCGAAAATTAACTAAATATAATAATAAAAGATTAAATAGAAAAATTCTTCTCTGGCTTTTGTGCCAATAATTAGCTAAATTATTATCCTATTGCGGTCTTTAACGTCATGGCGGAAACTTGTAGGAATACGACATCCACCGATAACTCAGTGCAATGCGAAGATAATTTGAAAAGGCAAAACTTCCCTTTGAGTGAATAATATTCGAAATACTCGTTTAAAGAACTTTAGAGGAATCTTTAGGAGGGAAGTAGCCCTGGCATCCTTTTAGAAAGTGATAAAAGTGATTCATGAAATGAAACGGTGACCGCAGCAACATTTTACAAATATATTGCAAATGTTTTTACCTATGGCTAATTAAAAATGCTATTAAATTTCCTATTTTGCTTCTTCTGGATAGGTATAAATCCTATATCAATTTGAAACTGAGCAAGTTTTGTTCATCAAAACAAATTCTCTGCTTTCCACCTAATCTCCCGTTGGATCTGGAAGACAAAAGAATTGTAATACAATATGCCGAGAGAATTTTACATCCATTCTTAAATAAGATTTTGAGGCATCAACTGATGAAGTTAAAATGCTTTTATGAAGTGCGATATTTTTCCATTCGATGTAGAAAACGTTGACTTTAACAAATGTAGGCAAAACAGACACCAAGAGTTAATGAGCAAGGCAGCTCATTAACTCTTGGTGTCTGTTTAAGAAAACACATGCTTCGAGAGTAACATGCACTATTTCTTCAGAAGCTTGAGAAGGAAATCTCACAAGTTATGTTGCAAATTTTTAAAGGAACATTGACAGAAAGGTTTAATCTCCCAACTGTCCAATATCCTGTGGTTTTCTCAATATGGAAGAATTTATTGCAAAAAGAACATTTGGTTAATCAAATTTTGGTATTGAAGTTGATACAACTAATATTCATAATGAAAGTATCTGGAAAACTGATTTTGAGATAAGTCCTCTTGAGGCATTGTTAGTTGCAAAAACAATTGGTTCCATAAGTAAATGGTAAGTACTGAAGACCTACTAGATATAAGTCAAGGATAGATGGATTTTACTCGAACTTCGAAACTCCTTTTTCTCATTTATTATCCAGTGAGGAATTCTAGAAATGGTACTGGAAAATCAAAAGAAATTTCGAAGATACATTTACATTAGCCAAAAATTTGGAAAAAAGAGGAAGGTCAAATCAAAAGAAATAAATTACTTTTTTGCATTAACTTTAGAAAAAGAACTAAAATTTAAATAGATTGAAAGAGCTAAAAAGAAAAAGTTAAAACAGAAAGTACGACGAAGTGAAAATAATAATGGGAAAATGTGGGGATATAAAAATATAAAAGATGTGGAAAAGAGTAAACAAAAAAGAGATCTAATTATAATAATAATAAAAACATCATCTGATTACACAATAATAAGCATTCATGATTTAGAACGGACTATTAAACTCTGAGAAAAAAATGAAAAACAATTTTTTTTTATTCTGTATTCAACTATATTTTACTTTCCATTCCATGACTGAAAAAAAGTAAAATTTTCTAAGTTAACTGTGGTTGAATGTGGTTATATTCCAAGAAGAAACTTGTTTTCAGACATTTGTATGGCCAATGAATTCCTAAAGAGCTGCAAAAATTCTCAAATTAAGTGTTCATTCACTGGAAAATTTAGTGTTTATTCACTGGTAAGAACTCCCTTATGAAAAAATCGAGGTATAAACGAGGTATATTTTAAAGGTACAAAGAAGGTTGTTATTCAAATAATTCGTTAAGGTTGAAAAGGGTGCAAATGAATACCTCAAAATCAACCTCAAATATACCTCCAGAGGTATACATGTTTCAACCTGAGGTGTTTAATTTTACCTCTGAGGAGAGGTAGATATTTACTACTTTAAAGTGCTTCATTTTCAACCTTAGGCTATTACTTATCAACCTGAAGTATATTTTTTTACCCTTGTGGAAGTATTTATTCAACAACCTAAGGTGTGTCATTTTACACTTCAAGTTATTATAAATCAAGCTCAGGTGTATTTTGCTCGACTTCAGGTGATTATTTTTCTACCTCATTCATCTAATTTTACGCTTGTAGAGGTATATATTTTTCATCCTATGGTGTGTCATTTTACACTTCAGGTTATTATAAATCAACCTCAGGTGTATTTTGTTCCACCTCAGGTAATTATTTTTCAACCTCAGGTATATAATTTTATGTAGAGATATATATTTATCAACCTGTGG
>NC_092210.1:77383260-77394706 GCF_043381705.1 Parasteatoda tepidariorum
GAAGGCCAGCCTAATTAATTCCTAATTGATTTTATTGAATATTTATTTTATTGAAGTTACATACATTTTCTGACTTGTGTGCTCAATATAGGCTTATAAGTCATTGTCAAGTAGAAAATACAGATAGAACAAGTCAGAGAAAGACATCACAAAGAATACATCCATGGTTACGGCGGGAATCGAACCCGCTACCTCCACGCTTAACAGAGCGTTTGGACCTGCGATACCGCTCGGCCAGGGAGGCCCCTTACTAATTGAGTTTAAATTAAATGTTATCGTGTTTTTAGGGCATGAATCTGAATTGAACAACCTGATAATGCTCACTCTGGTTATTGTTTCCGTTTTTAAAAGCGCTACATGTTGAGCCACCTTATGTGACATTTGCCATGTGACATTTTTAGCAGCAATCATTGGTCGATTTTCTAACGTTGCCATTCGGGGAGTTGTAATGAGGCTTTTTTTTTGGTGCCGTGTAAGAGAAATATATATATAGATATGCAGACGAAATCGTATAGATTTGTTATAATACTGACAATGCTTTGTAATGGGGCAAAAATTCTAGAATGAATGAACATTGTACATAATGAAAGAATGGAATGTTTGATGTGATATAGAGATAAATCTAGGACAAACTTCTTTCTAGAAGTAAAAATTTATAGAATGGCTTAAATTTCAATGAACCTATACATTGTATAATGACATTATAATACACTGGACAATCCTAAATTAGGAAAAGATTGAAAAGCGTTGACAAAATCACTATGATTAGCAATAAGAGATAGAGAACGAGAACCTGTATGGTTAGTGAGAATGGTAGGAAAGAGATGATAGAGAATTATGAATGAAATGACAGAGAAAAATTGTACTAGGGGCGTACAATACTGGACAAACTTCCCATTAGAAGTTTAATTTTTACTATTTATTTTGATTATCTGTATTATTATGTAAATTTTAACTGTATTTTATGTACTAGTATTTTACTGTATNCCATGCGCTCACCATTACTCTACTGAAAATACCAGTGGTTTTCGCGTCGACCGAAAAGAGCGCTCAAGATCCAATAAAACTTGCTTGGAATACCAAAAATCGAGCAATGGGCGGGAAAAGTAGAATATCAGGTAAAGCGCCCCCTGGTGAGGCTTCCAAAAGCTCAAATCGACTGTCGACTTCGAGCTCAGAATACCAGCCCCTGGTTAGTTCCATCAAAAATCTTCATCTAGGCTGAACATAAACAGTCATTAATCCAACTGATATTGGCTTTTCAACGCCGTTTATGAAAAATGCTCAAGATCAAAAATTTAAGTAATGTGATATAGTCCTAATTTAAGTTTTGAAGTTCAAAAATTCAGTAAAAGTAAAATTTTCTATTTGAAGCTTTCCCAGTGGTCCGTTAAAGATAAATTTAACCTTCTGAGCTTTAGTCACTGATTTTCCGGAATTACAAATACATACTTTATTAACAAGATTTATTTTAAATAACAATAAAGCTCAAATTTACACAAGCTACCAACTGCACTCGGTTTAGTGATTTTTTTTCTTTGAGCATATACATAAAGTGGTGGCAAATGTTAATCTTTATCATTGGATTTTTAATTTAAATAAAATTTATGTACAATGATTTTGACACCATGACTAATAAATAAATTTAAACAAATATACGAGAGAGACTTGAAAAATAGTGCGGCGAAGACTCTGACAAATATATAATATTTTTGCTTATTTCATGTGTAATTATCAGCTTTATTTATTAGGGATACTAACTGCTCCGCTTTCTGAAAAAGTTTTAATGAAATTTTATCGGAATAAATTGCAAAACTTGTGGAATAATGAAACTTTGCGCCTACTTTTAGAAGAGTTACCAAGAACTTTTTAAGCAAAATGAAACATTTTTGCATACCCAATGATAAAAATAACTTGTAGTAATTATTTATTACTTTTTAATGTTTATTTAATAATTGTAGAAAAATATTTCAATTGTAAGGTATACAATTTTGTACATCATTTTAGAAAATGTAATTTTACATGGCAAAATTTGTGTGAAATTAGTTCCTGAGAAATCGAACTTAAAATGGGGACCCTAATTTGCGACTATTTTAGTGGTCGAAACTCCTTTGAAAAAACGATATATTTATTCTGATTAATTAAGTTTTTGTTTCGTAGCTTGAAATATCATCTGCACTAATTAATTTGAATATATTTGAAGAAACCTCTTCGAAACATTAAGGAAAAGTCCTAGAACATGAAGATCCATTCATCAGATCAAAAGTTTTTTTTGGGCGTCCGTTCATTTTTGAGTAGCATACGAGTATAAAAGATATTTTGAAATTAAAATGGTGAATACTATAATCTATCAAAATTTTTTAAAACCCTAACTTTTTTTGCAACAATTCTTTTATTTGAGATTTGCCCTCGTAAAACGAATCATAATCAAATAATCAAATCTATATATCAAATAATATCTCAAATAATAATAAATCAAATATCTTGCATGATCAAATTTATTTAAGAATATTAAGGCAGCAGGACAGATTGGATCATTCAAAATTATTTTTGTGCTTATTTTATTGTTATTCTTCTCTATTTTTATAATGGAATAATTTTTGTTTTTAATTAATTATAAGATTTACAAATTTTCTGATCACTTTAAACTGTGTAATTTTAAACGACAAATTCTAAAATTTGAAAATTTAAAACTGAAACTTTCTTAAATTTTATGTTCTAAAAACTCAGTTCTAAAAGTGTTCCTCCAAAAATTTTCGAGAGGTAATAAACTAATCAACAAAGCAAATGAAAATTTTCTTGATTTAGCGATCACTTAAATTTAAACAATTTTCACCCAGTTTATGCCAGATTTCTAAACGTGTTTTTAACGTTCTAACTACGTACATTATGTTCTAACTACGGTAACGTGTTCTAAACGTTACCGTAGTAATAAAAAACGTTCCACTGTAAAATTTTAAAAGCTCGAAAAATATTTATATATATTTTTTAGATAGTATTTCCATTTTAAATTGGGTGAGCCTTTGAAAGTTTAAAAAATTCATTCAAACAAATAGGCTCAAATTTTAAAGTTTATCATTTAACATTAAGTAACCTCACAGCTTTTAAAACTGTTTCCATCTACTGTTTTAAATAATAAAACATAAAAATTTTTTTACACTAAACTACCTGTGGGGAAACAAGTTTTTTTTAATGAAGGAAGAAAAAATTTTTTTTCTTAACTCCACCTCTCGCACATTGCACAAATATCAAATGCATTGACCATTAGCGGTAAGCAGAGCCGTTTTTATGTTTATAGGGGCCCTGGGCCTGTCATTATCTGGGGGCCCTTTAAGAGTAAATTTAGAGAACAAAAAAATATTTTTGAATAGTTTTAAAAAATTATTTTATTTTAAGAGTAAAAAACATATAAATTAATTATAAAAGCTTATATACATTATTTTTATCGAAAATTTAAGGTAACAATACTTTTCGCGCTTTTTGAGAGGTTACAATTTCCTGTAAGACATACATTTGGCTTTTCAGATCAAAATGTGTTAGACTTGGAAACATCAAATTATGAAGGTGTGTAGAAAATATGCAAGGAGTTAGAAAAAATACTAGAAAATACAGTTTGATTATTAGTTTTTTTTAATAATCGCCATTGAAAGACTGACTCAATTTTGAGTCAATGTTTAACTACGTAGCCTTAAAATTTTAAATCCAATCCAGAAGACAAGGAAACTCCTGGATCAGTACCCAGAGGTATTGAATTGTTAAGAGAACTTGGAGGAGTTTATGACCCCGACAGATTTAACATGCACCAGTCACTTGTGTACTTGGTATTTTATCATACTTGGGTATTTTCGGCCGGCTCAATTCAAACTCCCATTCTCACGAACACGAGTCCATAGCCCTACCATCAACCAAGCTATCGTGGCCAAATTATTAGTTTATTTTATAACAGTCATTGAGCAGCCCACCCGATTTCGAGTTTACTACTACTAATGTTTAACTCCGTAGCCTTGTAATTTTGAACCCAATCCAGCAGACAAGAGAACTCCAGGATCAAGTAGTGGAAGAAATTTTTGCCTTCGTGGAGGGCGTTTTGATGGAACTAGCCCGCATTTGAGTTACATGGAGAGGAAAACCACGTAATCCTCCCACGGTTAGTCTGATATCAAGGGAACTCTAATCCGTGATCTGCCTACCACTCAGGATATTTCACGTCAGCACTGTGGTCGGTAAAAGCCGAGTGTGGAATTCATACCGATCAGCCATCACTGGGATTCGAACTCGGTGCACCTCATTCGGAGGAGAATGCTCTATCCCTTGAGTCCAACTTTATTGAGTAATAACTCTGCGGCAGGTACCAATTTTCCAATTTTATTGATTGCTACCAATTTTATTGATTTTCTTAAATTTAACCATCTTCAAAATGTAAATGGTAATTCAATCGTAATTTTTGTAGAAAAAAAAGGGAAATAAACCGTTTTTCCTCTTAACCTGCAATGAAAGCAGAAGCAACCACGAGGGTTAGTGAGCAAAATAAACAGGTAGCGGAGCCTTACAGTTTTTTAAATAATTGATAAATTATTAGTTATTAACATGCGTACTTAAAAAAATAAGAAAAACATTTTTCAGTATTAAGAAATAATAATGAAAAAGTGTCATCAGCTGGAATAGAACCCACGATCTCACAGTTTTGTGTTAGATTTCATAATCATCAGCCCCAAATATACTCACCTGCCTTGAGGATATTTTTAAAATTTTTTTTCTAAAATTTAATAAATTAAGTCATTTGGATATTTGACATTCTTGAAAAATGCTTTCCAAATTACCATTTTTAATGTTTATAACAAGTATCTTCAGCTCATTTAGAAGTAAACCGTAACTCGACTTATCTTATTCATTTTCAGCTTATGTATATGCACCAAAAATAAATTCAAAACTAGACTAGATATAACCTGGATAATATAACACAAGGACTGTAAATTTAACTGTCGGATATAAAACCTTATTTAAGATTGAAAGTGATAAAACGATGAAAAATCTACATTCCTCGAATTAAATATTTTAAAAATAGTCTGTTTTTAGGTTATAATGTTCGTAATTACCTTAATAAACTTTAATCGTAATGTCGGGGTTCCGCGGATGGAAGATATTTAATATATCAATGGAACACACTAAAGCTTTATATCAATTAGCAATTAGTTTCATAATTACAATTATAGGATAATTGTTATAAGATTATTATAGAATGAATATAGAATTAATAATTATTATAGAGTGAAAGGTTTTAAAAGACAAATATTTGTTAATATTTAATCTAATAAAAAACATTATAACCCATATTGAAATCTAACGAATAGCCCCTGATAGATTTCGTGACAAAAAAAAAATAAATAAATAAAATTGAAGCCTAAATGATTTCCGGATTTTAGAAATACCATCCACTTTTACTACGAGGGTTGCTATTTATATTTCTAGCCTTGGCAACAGTAAGTGTTGCTAGTCAACAGCAGAAGATTTTAATCGAAAGTTTGATATTTTTAAACATAAATTCAGCAGACGATTTACCATTATAGCCTCATTTGTGTTGTTGACAGTAAATTGAAAAGTTCTTCTCTTTCAAAAAATGGAATTGAATCGTGAACATTTTCGTGCCATTATTTTTCATAACTTTCGACGTGGATTGTCAAGACAAGAGTGCTTCGATGAACTTAATTCTTTATTCAGCGATAAAGCGCCATCCTACAGCACTGTAAAAAATTGGTATAACGAATTTAATCGTGGTCGATGTTCGATCCAGGACGAATCCCGTGCAGGTCGTCCAAAATCCGTTGTTGTGCCAGAAAAGATCGATGCTGTGCGTGAACTGATAAAGCAAGATCGTCATGTGACATACCGTGAGATAGAGGCGTCTTTGGACATTAGTATGACTAGCATCAATAAAATATTGCATGAACATTTGAGCGTAAAAAAAATTTGTTCGCGTTGGATCCCGCATAATCTGACAAACGCTCAAAAAAAGGCTCGTGTCGATTGGTGCAAGGAAATGTTGGAAAAATACGTTCAAGGTACATCAAAGGCTGTGTATAACATCTACACAGGTGACGAATCATGGATCTATGCATATGAGCCGGAAACAAAACAGCAATCAACTGTATGGGTCTTCCAAGACGAGGCAAAACCAACAAAAGTTGTTCGAGGAAGAAGCACATCGAAACAAATGATTGCCTGTTTCTTCGGCATTAACGGTCATGTGGCAACAGTGGCGTTAGAGCAACGCAGGACGGTCAATTCTGAATGGTACACGACCATTTGTTTGCCAGAAGTCATCGGAGAAATTCGAAAAAAGCAGAAGAACAGGCGAATCATTCTTCATCATGACAATGCGAGCTCTCACACATCGACTCAAACAAAGGCATTTCTGACGGAGCGAAAGATCGAACTGATGGGTCATCCGCCGTACAGCCCTGATTTGGCACCCAATGACTTCTTCTTATTCCCACACATCAAAAATAAATTACGTGGACAACGATTTTCGACCCCCGAAGAAGCGGTTGATGCATTCAAAACGCATGTTTTGGAGTTACCTCAATCGGACTGGAAAAAGTGCTTTGAAAATTGGTTCAAACGCATGCAAAAGTGTATTGATCATCATGGAGAATATTTTGAAAAACAAAAAAACCAATTTTGATCCTACATATTTGTTTTTTCATTATTAGGCCAGAAATATAAATAGCAACCCTCGTATTCAATCAAATTGGTTTCGATGTTTTTCATCCAACATGTCTCACTAGTGATTGAGCATATTTTGATATCATTTTTGTTTCGTTCTTACTCAATATTAATTTGTTTGCGACAGTTATTTTTTTACTACTTTTTTGAGTAATAATTGTTAAAGTATTAATTGTTTTTTGAATTGACAATTTCAATCATCTTTTAGGTATTTAAAACTGCAGCATATCACATGAGAGCATTAAGTATATATCATTTTTACTATATAAAGTAAAATAAAAAAGGATTCTGACCCTTAGGAACAGATACTAAATAGTCTCAAGATCGAATGATGGAGCATAATTACCTTTTAAACAAATAAAAAAAAATTTACCTTTTAAACTGAGAATTTGCTTATTTTTAAATAATTTATTAATACTCAAATTATTTTAAAGATGATATGACAACGAACTTTTTTATTTTATTCAGTCATTTATTTACATTTTTTCCCTTTTTTTATTTATTTTTATTTCATTAAATTAAATGCACACGTTCAACATAAAAACAAAGCTGTCAAAATTTCATCTATATTCGATTTATAATTTCAAGAAATTGTTTCGACTTTGCTTAGGACATTTAAAAGCCTTATTAATGAAAAAATTGAGAAGCCTTATTAACTTTAAACACATAATAACAACAAAAAAGAGTTAAAAATGGAAACAAATATGATCAATAAACAATAAAATCATAAGCTAACTAAATAAATTAATTTCGTGTAAGAAATATAATATTACAAATTAAGCATATTTCATATTTAGGGGAAACATGGAAAATTTGGTTATACAGGAGCTTTAAGCAATTTTTTTCTCATGTTTAAGCATTTTTTTAGCTGATGATCATTTGATTTCAATGTGCTATTACACAAAATCTTATGTTGTTTCTGTCTATTAGCAGTAAGTAAAATTAAAATAGAATTACATTTGTTTTATCAATTTTATCCAGAACATACCAAATTAAGAGTTTTGGCAAACAGGCCAGTCAAAGAGGGAATTGAATAGTGGCCCGCCATTTAAATAAATAAACAAAAAAATCTCAATCTATATATAAAAAACTGCGCAAACCTTTCACGTTTTCCCTAAAATCAAATTGATTTACCAAAATTTATTTAATCGAAACATTTGCTTACCTCCAACGTGAAAGATTTATGTCTTCTTAATATCCTACGAAAATTTGATATAGAAATTCCTATTTCATTCTCTTACGATTGATTTGAAAAATAACAAAATTAAATCAACTACAATAATTAAATGAATTAAACAATCAGGCCAGTTGAAACATTTAGGATGATTAAAGGGAAAAAAAAAGCTCTTATAATAAATTAGAAAAAATATTTAATTTTGTAAGAGAGAAAAATTCGAATTGAACGAGTCCCAATTTAAAGACACTGTGGAACTCTCAAGACAGATTCTAACAAGACCCTCCCCCTATTTACAGCCCTAGAAATGTTTTCTTAGAAATGTATGACCAGAAATCAAACAAAAGGGTGTTTCTGTGGATATCTGATATTTCCGAAGCTGGAAAAAAGAGCCCCTAGGCCAGGGGTGGCGAACCTTTATACACCAACGTGCCATTTTTACTAAAATATTGCTTAATGATATCGTAGACGTCAAATAGTTTTAAGCTCGTGATTATTGGTAAAATAATAATACTAAATGCTATCAACTTAAAACTCTTTATTTACATTGGAAGAAAAATACATATTGCAATGTTTCAGTTATAAATACATTTACATTTTGCAATGTCTCAGGTATAATTCAACTTAAAGTAACATCAGTGTGACTTCTGTTGCTGCAGATTAGACGACAAATAACTTATATTAGGTTGTAAGATGTTAGTTTTAGCAAGACTGCTAATTTTTTTTTGCTAGTTACTTATTGTTAACTTGTTTTTTATGGTTATTAATTGCTTTTTAGCATTAATTGTTAATTTCTTTATTAATAATTATTTATTATTTTGTTTGTTTTTGTTAATTTTAATTTAAATGTTACATGCTTCATTTCATTTGTGTAATAACAATTCATAGTTCAATAACAATTGCGATCGGTTGCGTGCCCAAAATATTGTGTCACGTGCCATAAATGGCACGCGTGCCATTGGTTCGCCACCCCTGCCCTAGGCAATATCAAGAAGCTAAAAACATTTTCTCACGGTGCAAAGTGAGGAGGCTATTTGACAACTCTGTGGGTGGTAGCTACGAAAGTGGGGATATTTTCATCAGTGGAAAAAGCGTTTTATTGCTCTTTTAGTTAAATCCTCAATAACATATATTTATAAAGAATAACAATTATTTTATCTTTAAACACTTCGATTAGATTTTGAAAAGCATCCGACTATGTAAAAAAGAAAAAATAATCTGAATAAATGTCTGAATAAAACTTTAAAAAAAGATGAAAAAAGTGGGATCTGGGGGCCCTCTTGAGTTATAAATAATAAATGAGTTAGAATTAAAAAAAAAGAAAACAATTAATACAATGAGATTTTAAATTTTTCGGGGCCCCTTGAGAACTCGGCGCCCTGGGCCAGGGCCCACTGGGCCCATCCTCAAAAACGGCTCTGGCGGTAAGGTTTTACTTCTCCATCTTAACACCAGATAGCAGCACTACGGTGAAGAGTATAAGAACCTTTCTACTTATGAGTTTATAAGAGAAAAGTTTTTCCTATAAGCGAAGAGTGTAAAAAATAGGAAATAAAACAATTATAATTTTCAGAAGTTTTCTATAATTTAAACTGTCATATTTTTAAAAAAATTATTTTTTTTTCAAATAAAAAATAAATACCTTTCCTATCATGAGTTTTTAATAATTCTAGAAAATAAATACATCTAAGTATTAAATATTTTGAAAGTTCTAATTTCCAAAATGATATATTTTTAAATATATTTTCCAATTTATAAACCGAAAAGTGCGATCTGGCTGAATCCCATTAATTTTAAAAAATAACAATTTTATAACAAATAAGTGTTTTATAAATAGTTGTTAATATGATTGTTTTCACACACCCACCCACGCACGCACGCACGCACCCCCCCCCACACACATATATATATACATAATTTTTTGCAGCTAGATATTTTTNTATATATATATATATATCAAGCTATTAAAAACAATTGCAATCTATTACAAACGTAAATATAATGTTTATTTTTTAAAAAAATATGCAACTAAAAAAACACTGATTGCCTGTTCTCAATTTTTTTTAATTTTTTTTTTTATACAATTTTTATCCATTTTTCTATTTATAACAATGCAATTATCGATATTTCTAGTTTTTGTAATAAAAAAGTGCGTGGAGTCCCTCCGCACGGAAGAAGTTTAACTTCGTAACCTGCGACGTTAATTGTAGAAGAATCAGCAGTTGTAGAAGGTCACTAGTTCTATTTAACGACTCTTTTTCCTGCTCCCTATTAAATTATATGTGTATCAAAACAAACTAAAAATATATTTATAGAAAAACAATACTCTTATGACTTTTATTATTTCTATGCTAGTGAGAACCAAAGCAATATTGAAATGAATGAGGGAAAACTGGATCCTACCTCGTGATTTCGCGGCCAATAAAAATGCAACGTTAGCAATTAGAAAAACATAGGGTAAAAACTAATTTCTGATAGGTTAAATTCTATTAATTAATCCTGAGGTTACTGTTTGACAGGGCTACAGTCTGTAGATCGAAAACTTTACTCAGATGCAACGCAATGCGATGCACACAACACAGAAAACAAATTAGGCAATGACAAACGTGTGCTCAAAATTTTAATTGATTTTAACATTTAATTTTTAGATCTGCGTCTGGTTACGGTCTTGACATCGTTACTGTTACCTCACCGAATGACAGTTTGTGATAAATTCGATTAATTTATTATTACTGCAAATAAAAATATTTATCTATAATAATGATACAAGTTTGTTCTACTTTAAATAAGCTTTTGGAATATCACTAACATAAAACTCGCAGAATTGGATTGTATACCTTTTTTTTCAATTTTCGATGGTTACGGTTTGACGTGCCAAAATTTGCCGACAAACTTTAAGTGTTTGCAAACGTCAATATTCACGAAAAATATCATTCAAGAAAATATGATAGTACAGCTGAGCTACTAAATTATGTTTTTAGTGATTTTCAGTTTTTTTTAAAGCAGAATACATATTGAAAAAAAAATAAAAAGTATGTTAAACACTCTAAGCGACACTCATGAAAAGTTGTCAAATGTATGATTAAAGTAAGAAATGAAAGCCAAAAGCATGTTACTCGCGATCAAAGCTGTACGTGTCTTTAAGATAATAAAGCATAGTTACTCCTGTAATTTTATTAGAATTAATTTTCCCTCATTATGTTACATATTTATAAGAAAAGTTTGAAGACGCCATAGGTTAAAGGTTCTAGAGATGTGCCCATATATGAAGTTAAAAATATAGAGAAAACATGAAAAATAATAAAGATTAATGAAAAGAGAAGAAAAATAAAATATTAAAATAAATAATTTAAAAAAATTTATTTCTATAAAAATTTATTAAAAAGCCGGAAAACAAAATACAGGGATAAGATTAGCCAAAAGGCAAAAAAGCTGAATTTCCACGATACTAAATTTTACGCAAGCGCAACCCTTTAATAATAAATTCCAGACAGTTTAAGGTAATAAATAATGTGTTGACATACAATTGTGTACTAATCTATTATTATA
>NC_092210.1:77397239-77405987 GCF_043381705.1 Parasteatoda tepidariorum
AACCTTGTGGTGATAAGCATAATGCTAAAGTTGAAGTGGGGAGAAAAATGGCACATTGCCATGGTGCGGAAAAGCTGTGGTGACTTGAAAAAGAGTTGAGAGTAATCAACAAAAATGAAGTCTACTGTGCTTTGCTTGAGGAAAACATCTCGCTGTTTTTAAGATTACTTATCTCGAATTCATAATTAACATCTCCAGTCTCCGCTAGTAACTAAACTGGGCGAGGACCCGAAGGACAATAGATGTTAGTAAAGCCAGACTCCTACTTGCGAAACATGCTTCGACCAATCGGTTTCAAACGCAAATGACCGCCATTAACATGTCGGACAGGCCTAAATGCTACTAACGAAAGGTCAATGCAATCATCACGTTCACGTACGTCTAGGCTAAACAAGTTACTACTGCCGCTTACACGGTGTGTTCACGTTGGCTGGATTTGAAAACTATTTCATCTTGATGTTCTGTCTTTCAAACATTGATCAGTGATCGTCGTCGCAGAAGCACTGCAGTCATCAGGTCTGAATCAAACGCTCACGAAGAGAGGAAGAGATCATCGCTAAGGCATGGAGGTGGTGACGACTGGCTGGCCGGAACACATCGTTGGTCATCCCGCTGCATGGCGACCGAGCCCCCGGCTCGGAGAACTCGCAAGGCACGTCCATCTCCTATGGCGTCTTCATCTGGAATGGGACACTTGTCCAGCATTCCCGTGTTATAGTTATCTTGCCCTCTAGCGGCAGCGCTGTGACGCAATAACTCATTTGCATAAAACTGAGATGGTCATAATAATTTGGTCACTCAGTGTACATATACTTTTGTAATCACCAGGCGAAAAACTCAAAGAATAGAGTAACATCAATAGATTCTCTTTTTACATCATCTATCAAAAGAAGATTTTGAACTCTTTCATATGCATGAAATGATTCACAAGAAAATGAATCAAAGTTAGATAACAAAGCAAACTACCTTTTGACCCTTCCGATGTGGGATAGAGGGTTTTGCTAATTTGACCTCCCCCCCTCTCTCTGCCAAAGGATGATTGAAAAGCTCTTTTGTACTGTAACAATGGGATGGGTAGCTGTAATGGGTTCCTTGGGGTATTAATCCACAAGGGAAAAAAATACATCGAATATCTCATTCGCCTGGACAGTTGAAAATTATCAGTCTGATTTTTCTTCAACTCACGACAATTAATAATTAGAAATAAGGGAAAATCTGCATTGGACTCCTGATAGACGTTAAAAAGTTTTCGATTTGAAACCCCATCCCTTCCGTCCGGAAAGTTTTCTTACTCCTTTCTCCCAGTGCTACTCTGGTTTTTATCGTCAATAAATGAGTCTCACCCCGCCTCATTCAAAGAAATATGATTCCTCTTAACAAAGAAGTTAGAACATCTGATGTTGTGATTTTCAAAATGTGTTTTGGAATCGAAGAAACAAATTTTTTTTCCTATCAACTTTCATCTGATGTTGATGTCTTCTTGGGCTGGTTCGAACTTTTTCTCGTATCCTTTTTGCAAATTTTTTTTTACATTTATCCTAAAATAATTTCTTTAATTTTTATTGATTAATAAAAAAAAAGTGCTCATGTGAATAACAAAGTCATAGATTATGATTTTAAAAATTTTTTTTCTAATACTTGATGTTTCAATTGAAACAATTATTTTTTATACATTGATCGTATTTACTGTTGAAATTTTTTTTCAGTGAACTGATTGTTTTGATTGGCATAAGAAATATTTAGAAAAATTATTTTCATATTTATTGTTTTATGTGTTACAGTTTCTATGATTTATTGATTAGTTGAATTTATATTTTTGTTTTACTATAGTGTTTAGGGTGAAGATAAAAATGCCATTAAAGTGTTTTTTTTTTTCCTCTTCAACGAAATTGATGAAGGTCGACGTTGGAGAGTAGGTTGTTCATATTTTTTTTTAGACATCAGAGATTAGCCGTGATCTAAACTTTTTATTATGAATAATTCAATAGCATATTATTAATGATTAGATTGCATTTCTAGTGTTTATATTATTTTTTTTATATAATAATGATTCATATTTTTTATATAATAATGATTTTATATAATTTTTTATATAATAATTATGATATAATATTGTTATTTATAGTGCATTTAAAATGTTTTTGATGGAAACAAATGTGGTTCAAACGTCAATTATACTAGTGACGGCAAACAAAATTAATTTTTTTTAAAACTTTTGTTACAAATGATTTTTTCAGATTTAACCACGCAAAATTCTAAATTTTTCAGTACTTTCTTTTGAACCTAACGATGAAGAGTTTTCAAATAAACTTAAAGAAATTTGTAATTCTTTTACTTTTTCGGAAATGGTCAAAACTAAATATTCCTATTTAAAAAATGTGAAAGCTTATTTGTTACCCAAACAAAAGGACAGTTAACACTAAACAAAATTTGTGAGTTTCTCTTATTACGATAGGCGAAATTTTTAACTCACCAAGTTTTTATACTTGATACTAATTTACCATATGCTTTAGTAGGACTGCAGACTTGCAAGGATTTTTGTTTGTTTATTGATTGTGTCGGGCCAGTTGTTACTCTATTTGGTAAGAGACTGATCATCTCTGCTAATTCTAAAAGTGACAACTTATCTTTGCACATTAGACAGCAGAATTCTCAAAATGTTAAGGTCAAAAAAGATGTTTCAGTAAAAGTAAACAGCGAAAAAATAAAAATGATGAAAAAGATGTTTCAGTAAAAGTAAACATCGAAAAAATAAAAGTTAATGATGTTTCTGTGGAAGTAAACATTGAAAAAATAAAAAGAAAGAATGTCCAAAAAGTTCAAATGATTCGAAAATAGATCTAGGTAATGGATGCGTACATTATCAGGTTAATATCGACGGAAAAAAAGGTAACAAAAATAAAAAGAAAAATAGGAAAAAGAAAGAATGATCAAGAAACCGATTACAAAAAAAAAATAAAAGAATAATTTAAGTAAACACAATTTTGAAATAGTTCATGTATCAAAGCTTAGGAAATATCACAACCCACAAAATGTTGAAATTAAATCATGAATAGTTATATTTCATCTGTCTTATATTTCATATCATCTGTCTTATATTTCATATGCCTTATGACGAGACCATAGGAAAACGACGACTTAAGCGGAGTGACGACTTAATGAGGTTTTACTGTATATCCTAAAAGATAGCATGAATTGAAGTTTTGACTGGCGTGTTTAACATTTAAAAGCTTTTCATTTGTTTTGGAAGCATATTTGTGAAATTTGATAACGAAATAAAACGGAACTATATGAAGTCGCGGATGATTACTTGTATCTAATACCACAATGATCTTTTTTGCAACTTGCCATGGAGTATAAATACATTTAATTGTATATAAAACTTCTTTTCAGATCCTTACTGGAAGAAACTTTGAAAATTATTTCGCAAGAATTGAAAATAAATAGTGACATATCAATTGAAAGCGTGATGAATATCCAAATCGTTCCTTCTCTGGTTCCTCAGCAAGAATTGTGTCAATCTAAATTGATTACCGCACATTCCAATCTAAATATTGATTATACTTATTGGATTGACTTCTTAACTGTGAGATATTTAAATTCATTTCAATAACGTTTTCTGGATTTAAAAGTTTTTTTGATAATTGATTTTTTTCTCTCTTTCTTTAGTATATTAGAACAGATGGAAAACAACAGAAAACTCGAATTATGCTTGTAAGTTGACTCTGCAATTAGAGACATTCATTAAAACAAGATAGTCTTACGGTAAAATAGTTCAGTTCATATTTTCAAAAAGGTAATTGGGGGGAGGAAGACGTAATTTAATTTAAAAATGTTCTTAAAATATAATTAAAAATATTAAAAAACGCAAGTGAATATCTCTATATATATTTCTCTTACACGGCGACCAAAAAAAGTCTCATTACAACTCTCCAACTCTGTCGATAGAAAATCGACCAATGATTGCCGTTAAAAATGTCACATGCTAAATCTACTGAGGTGGCTCAACATATAGCGCTTTTAAAAACGGAAACTGAAATAACCAGAGAGAGCATTCTCACCTGCGGCAATCTCATACTATTAAGCTAGGCAGAAGTGAGTAGTCTTTCTCGATAGATATCTATTTTCGTATTTTGTCGAAAGCGCTTTTTTTTCACGAACTTATTTGACGATTTTTGATTTATATCACGAATTTATTTGTTTTATTATTGTTATTAGTTATTCATTGAAAAATGAGTCTCAGTCGTGCTGTTACGCTTTAAGATTTTATACTATAGAGATTTCTAATAGGTTTAACGAATTACTCATTATTTGAATTCAATTTATTCAATTTATTATTTGAATTCAATTGAAATCATTATTTGAATTCAAATTTATTTTAATGACTTAGTATTTACTAAAAAGATGTAATTTTTTTACATGGATTTGAATGATTGTTTTGAATTCTTAGAATTTTGTGCATTTGCAATGTACCTAAGTTAGTAGCGAGTGAAGCGAGCTTGGTTTACGGAAGCAAACCATTTAAGATTGCGTAGCAATTTTCGGAGTATGGCGAGCGTCAGCGAGCAGGGGGCGCAGTCCACTAGTGTCTAATACTAGTTGAAAAAAATTTAGAATTGAAATGCTTACAAACTTTTAATTTCAAATACAGGGGAAATTGAAGTAAAATCAGGTAGTATTTAAAGGCCTGATCAACTAACTTAGATACTGACGCATTAAATCATAATATCCATTGTTTGTACAATATATCATTCCTGAAAAGTCAAATATATACTACTTTTTGTACAAATGATTTCTTTAAAAATTACTAGTTACCCACTAGAGGGTAAGACCGGGAACACGTGTTAATTCTAGGAAAATTTTGAAATACTAGAATTTCAGTGAAGAAGTAGCATTTATATTTCATATGACAATTTAAGAATATTAAGCAAGTAATTTACATGTGATGTAGTCAAGGCCGTACGTAAGTGGGAAAAGAGAGCGGGGCAATTATCTTCGGCCCTGGGACTGCTGAGGATTATTTATAACTGTTTTTATATACAATTATCCTCGAATAAGCGAGTTTTATAATTGTATGCAAAAATGTTTCGATTTGCTAAAGTAGCTCTGCTCTTTCTTCTAAACTATTGGAACTTTATTTTCCAAATTACGGCTACTCTCTATAATGTGAGAGTCAATGTGTGGGTAATCAAAGAAAGTACGTTTTTGTGCCAGATTTCGAAACTTGAAATGTAGTCAGCATATTAATTATCATATATATATAAAATTAAGCACATACAGGGTGCCCCAAAACTCATAGTGCATACGTTAAAGAGTGATAGAACGCAAGTAGACAAGCACAAATCACCATACAATCCATGATCGAAATCATTATAGAGCAGAATACATGCTGTGTCGGGAAATGATGAGAATGACAGAGATGAACAGGACTGAGATAGATGAAATGAAAAGAAACTGATGAAATTACGAAAAACATTTCATTCAACAACATGAAATTAAATAACACAAAGTCCCCAATCTCAGGAATTGCTCAAAGTTGCACCCGCCAACATTAACGCAGGCTTCACACCGTCAAAGGAGTTACAGCTGTACAGTAGCGAAAACACCGGTCATTTCTCTAATGGTGTCAGCAGCTAGGCATATCAGAGCAACAAGGTATTCAGCAGAATCTATGGGACCATCATCACAGATGAGGCTCTTCATATGACCCCAGAAGAGAAAATCCTTACATAACAAACTGGGTGAGTGGGCTGGCCAGTTGATTGGACCGCCACGAACTTCCCATCGCCCCGGATACTATCGGAGATATCTATCTCAGTTACGCCCGAATGATATCTATCGGAGTTACGCCCATCTGCACTGTAATTAACTGGTGCCCCATCATGTTGGAACCACATGTGTCGTGTGGTGTGTGCTGGAACACGGTTTAGTTCTTCTGGCTACACTTGCAAAGACACAAGGTATGAATCTCCATCCAGGTGTGTTAATAGCAGGTATGGCCCAATCAGAGGATCATGCACGATTTCGGCCCAAACATTTAGAGCGAAACGTTGCTGGAGCGAATGTGGACGTATTGCGCGAGGGTTTTCAGTTGCCCATACATGCTAGTTGAGGACATTTAAAATATCCTTACTTGTGAATGTCCTTTCGTTCGTGAGCAACACAAGTGTACAAAATTCCGGGTCCACAGCCGTCTATTGAAGAAACTATATGGCAAAATTGTCATATGTCTGGTAATCTGATGGTTCCAGTCCTTAAACTCTCCGCACATGGTGGGGACAATTCCTCCATTTCGCAGCATTTGCCACATCGCATTACAAGAAACGTGAACGGCCTGGGACAGTGCCCGCGTGCTAGATTTAGGCCTCTCGCTGATACGATGCTCAATGTCGTCCGTTACAGATGACGTTCTTATACTCCTGCCACGTCCGGTATCCTGCATGCATATCGAAAAATAACCCCTTTCTCAGAGTTGTAGGTGTAGTCGTTGAAATGTCCTAGCATCAGGGGACGCGTCTTGTAAGAAGATGCTCTGGATATAATCTTTAAGCTTTCCTTGCATAGCCGCCAGCAGCTGCGTACACGTAATGCATCTCTGCCTTCTTCTGGTTTGAGTACGCATCTATCTCATCGGTGATTCACAGAGCGAATGAAAGACAGCTTTTCTGAACAGACTTTTTATAGCGGTCGCTGGGAAACACTCTCTAGAGTGTTACGACTTGCATTCGGTCCATGGATTGTGGTAATTTGCTATGAGTATGGTAATTTGCACTTGCCTAATTGTGTTCTATCAACCATTAACTTAATTACCATGAGTTTTGGGACAGCCTGTATAAGATTGAGTGCTTAATGCGTGAAAATTTGATCATTACCCCATTAGTTTAGGGTATTCTCTTTTTTTTTAATTTTGTACACTACATTTATCGGGAGTTGTACAGAAAGAAAACCAAGCAAATTGAGATAAAAAGCTATTTCTGAGGGAATTTAATTGGGAAGGGGGATGGGCACACTTAAGGGAAATCGAGTATGGTGTTGTGAAAAAGATTTACACCTACACATTAGTACTCATATTAATGGTAACTTAAACACTTTTCACCTTGATCCTCAGCACACGGTTCAGGGAGCCAATAAATATTAAAGGTATGATATTCAGTCCATTTTTCTTCCTACTGTCTTGTATTCAAGTAGACCTTTTCCCCAATTCACTTATTAAAATAAATAAAGTAGAACTTAAGTTTCGTACGAATTGTGGGGATGAGAAATCTATATTACTAAGTTTTAAACTGAACTATATTATTAATTTTTTATTATTTTCATTTAAACTAAATATGAACTGTATTATTTATTTTTAAACTATATTATTAATTTTTAACCAGTTGACTATTTATGTCAAGAATCCTTTACCAAACTTTTGTTATACAAGTCGAGAATAGTAGGAAAAAATAGGTTAACACAATCGTAATAATTTTTTATCTGTGCATTTGTTAAACCTGTGAGTTGCATTGTTAATTTCTGAAAAATTAGAATTGAATTAAATTAGCAGCCATTTTATGGCTCTAATTTATTTAGAATGGCACTTTATTCTTCGAACATTTTGATTTTAATATTTGGAAAGTCAAGTGGTTTTATGAATAGTGCGGAAGTTTTAGATTTAAAAACTTATTTAAGGTCATCTGTATGTTTACAACATTTTTCTCTGGCAAATCATTAAGTATGGCGATTTTCAATAGAATTTTATTGTAAACAGCTTCCAATCGTACCCATATATTCTAAAGCTGATATTTCTAAGCTAATTAAAATGTAGCATTTAGAACATTCTTCTGAGCTTATCTTAAGTCCGGTTGACCCTCAAGCTATGACAACATACCATTAAGATTATGCCAACTTACTCTATATCTGGAGTAAATTGGTATCAATAAAGTGACTTTCTAAAAAATCTTTGCCAGTTATGAAGAGCTTCAAGACATGGAATTTTGTCCTCACTTTATTGTAAAGCTGGACTGCTATCCTCTGTAGCGATCCCCTTGTCATCAAAAACTAAATATTATTCTCATCCTTCTCCAGTTATCTCTATTATTAGTACTCATAGTAAAGTAACAAGATTTTTTAATACTATTATAATCTTTGCAGGAACCATCAATGAACTCTAGACTCTGCTTTAAGAGTGAAAATTTACGAATGATTTCTTTGTCATCTTGGAATATTGAACAAAATCAAGATTCTACTTCCAACTGGTAAAATTTATAACTTCTTTTAGCAGGTCATTTTTGCTGTTTATCAAATAAATTATCATTTTAAGTTTTAGGCTAAAATGAAATATTAATGATGTGTAGATTAAGTTTTTGAAAAATAAATATTAAATGTACTAGGGATCAGTAATTAAAGTTGGCATTGTGATTGAACTGTTAATTTTCATCAATTCTTGCTGTAAAGTTTTCGATTCGGATTGCTTACATTTGACAACTTTAATTCGACGCAATCTTCATTTTTCTTATAAATACCCTTAATGCACTCAAACCAAGCATACAAGCAACCAAACATTATACTACTCCTAAAACATATAGGGTAAGATTGGGTAACAAGGAACCTAATTGAGGGGGAAATATAATTCAGACTAAATATATTTCAGAGGCGAGAAGATAATATTAAAAAAAAAACAGTTTAATTATAACTAATTTGAAATTTTATAATTTGCCATGTAAAATTACATTATTTAAAATGATACAAAAAATTGTATACCTTATAATT
>NC_092210.1:77406670-77451170 GCF_043381705.1 Parasteatoda tepidariorum
ATAATTGTATAATTTTATACCACTTTATATTATAGATGCACTGTCAAAAGACATTGGTTCTCTTTGGAGTTTGAAACATTTTGCATTTATTACAAAAAACGACTCGTATAACTTTTACTCCGATGAAGTCAGACAAAGTTCCAATTTTATTCGTCAAAGGGATTCAACGAAAAAGAAAACTATTTCCAGACAGGTATGAGCAAAAAACTTCATTTACATCCATTTTTGGTTTTAAAAAAATTTATAAGAAAAATTGATGCTGAAAAACTTCCCTAAATATTGTTGATCTACCATCGTCTCTTGAATAAAAAATGATTCAGATTTTAGTTTTACTGAAATAAAGTTGTTATATGTTGTAGTTGAACCCTTTACAACTCAAATCAATAACTTCCAAAACAACATTCGTAAACTTGAGATATTTACAAAATAGAGTTATTCGAATTATGCCGTGTGTGCCATTACTTTCCACCCATATTCTGTATTATTTACAATAGTGTAATTATAATTACATAGTTTGTTTTTTGTGGTTTTTAACCAAACATGACCTGACAAACAACTTCACTTTATCAGACAAACTCTATTTTTTAAAGAAAAGTGCTTCTTGTAATAATTATAACTGAATTGCGGAACATATTTCTTCTTAATTACTTAATTATTCATTGTGGAATAGTCACTTTATTATTTCTGTCATCAATTACTTCAACGAATGAGTTGCATATTAGTTTTGTAGTTATCAAGGGTGGGATTAGCTATGGTCTATATAATTTACATAGTTCTAAAACTAACTAAACAAATTATCTTGTTTTTAACCAAATATGACAACTTATATTTTGAAGAAAAATACTTGAGTTGTAATAGCGATTAACCGCTGAATTACAAAACTAAAATCACCTTGTACTGAAAAAACTTCATTTGCGCAAATACAATTTATTATAAATTTATGTTATCAATAAATACTATAATGAATGAGGTCAAGATTATCTTAATTGTTATCAAGCTTTTGAATAGAACAATATTGTGTGAAACATAATAGTTTAATTACATAATTAATTTGCATAGTTTTTCATATTATTCATTAAATTAAGTAAAACAATTATCTTGCGCAGTTTTCGACGAATATTTCTCAAATTTTATAGCAATAATTTTTTAATCAATTTTAAATTGATCCAAAAGTTTTGCTTCATTTTATTGAATATTTTCAAAGTCATAGCAAAAAAATTTGAGACAAAAAAATTCTTTTTTTTTAATATAAAAATGTCCGTATTTCCATAAATATTTGAGCTAGGCTTACGAAATTTTGTGCAGTTATTGAATATAATAATCAAAAAAGTAGTTCAATTACTTCAAATTCATTACTATTTGTGAATTTAATAAAATTTTAAATATTACTTCCACTTTCATTAATGAACTTTTTATTGCAATTAGGAAAAGATTTTAGAGTTAGAAACTTCACCAAGCTTCAACAGAAGAAGGTAATTTTTATTATGATAAAATTAACAGAACAATGCTAATTTTTCACTGATATTCCTGCACTTCTTTATTTTAGTGATAAGACATATCTTTTCATTTGTGGAGGTGGTCTGATCAGTAGTTTTGCTGTTTTTTTGACAGTCATAGTATTGTAAGTTCCACTTTCAATTTTTTATCTCTTCGTAACCAACTTAACATTTAAGAACATAAAATAAAAATGTTAAAGGGTATAAATGTTTAAAAAAATTAACTATGTGAATTAAAACATTTGAAAATTTTGCATCTCCTTTGCAGTTCTTTAATTGGGTACTTGCACTTCAAGAAAATCACGTGACCCATGACGTCAGCTCGTTTATAAGCGAAATGGTGTGTTAAAGTTGAGCTAAGTTTCTCCATATAAATTAGAATGTTAATTAACGTGAAATTACTGAAATACAGTGCCGCATCACAGTTTTTATTTTCGTAACTAAAAATCCTGCAAGAATTTTTGCCAAAAAGTAAGATGAATGATTTATCCCAAAAATATCCAAAATCAAAATATTTTTAAAGAAGCGAGATTCAAGAATGTCGCAGCCATAAAGAAAACCCCAACGTCAGAATTTAAAAAAATTCTGAAAGAGAACTTAAAAGTTGTTTCTGAAACTTCGCTCTCCGAGTACATTATAGTAAGTAGAATGGTAAAGGTTATTTCATAGCACATTAAATAGTATGCAATTCACATAATATTTTCGAGAGTTAATTAAATAAATATAGGAAAATAATAGCTGCCTCTTGTACACGGAACAAAGCTTTTAATATATCTTACACTTTAATGTCATTTAATTTTTTTTTTGTAGATTCTGTGGCTGGAAATATCGTTTTCATCCAAAGATGGTTCTCTGTTTTGTATCGTTGCTCTGTTTAATCACTGGATTTCAAATAGTTATCATTGTATCAGTTTGTAATTAAATGAAAAAAAACATTTGAAGGACAATAAACCACTGAATCTATCCATAACTTATTTACATTCAAATTTGAGCCAGTTAAGACACTTGAAAAATTAAGTTAAGCCAGTTAAAACACTTTAAACTGTTTAAGGTTATTTTCCAAGACACATTAGAGAAAGAAATATCTTTTATGTACAAAGTGCAGCAGTGTATCGGTCGATTTTAAAAGTTATCAAGAGATGAATGATTATAGCTTTAGTTACTTTATATACACAACGATGCAAAGAAAACATAAAATCATTTAATTCTAAGAACTGCCTTTATTTTTCAAAAATAACATCTTTTCTATGCCCACTATGCCTTGCCGAATACGTACGTATGGATTGAGTCACTCAGAAAGAAGTGCAGGTCTATACGGCAGTCAAACATTACGCCGGCACAGAGCGACGTCCACAGTGATTCACTTCCATAATGGTGCAAGGGCAGTACCATACATTACTCTCTATACCATGAACAGGCCAAAAATAATAGTTCAGACTGAACAGGAAGGCTGAATTTGCCCTGTTCAGGCAGGCTCTCTTCTATGATCTGTAAGGCACATTGACTTCTTGGGCTAGCTAATTGAAGTTCTATATGAGATCGTTCACTACCGATACCCAGTTAGTTTATATAAATGGCACACATGGCTGGGCTTTTCAAGGAATATCTTAATACTTAGGATATAGTAAGTGAATGAGATCATACCTAAACTGCATGTTTGCAGCATGCTGTTCTCCCAGAAACCTTCCAGGAATAAGTGCTTTATTAGAGGATAAGGAAGAGGGATTTATTGTCCCAAACTTTTTTAAAAATTTGCGTAATAGTAGTAAGCATAAGAGGTCCTTGTGATACCTTCATTGCTGTTAAGGAGGGTCATATCCCACATTAAACCATTCACAAGTGTCTTTTTGCTGCATTTATCTCGCTGTGATGTCTATTAATTCATAACATTAATTGTCATTGCCTTATATTATTATCGCTCTTGTCAAACTTAGGTGTATCTTGATATAATGTTTCGCTTGATTGGGTTCACTTAATTGTATTGAATATCAATATTCTATATAGATATATGTTAAAATATACTATAAGGTTAATGGTTTCAAAGTAGTTAAAAAGCAGTAATCAATTTAGCATGCTTCTGATACTTTTTTTAAGTTGTCCACAAAGTGTAAATCAAATAATGTCTCTTCATTTTCATCTTCCACATCTTCTTCTGGAAAATCAGAATTAAAATGAGACATGAATTCCTCCGGAAAACGGTCTTCTTCTTCTTCTTCCGAGGATCCTAACAAATTCGAATTATCCAAATCAACTTTTTGCTCGGGGTGTTTTTCCCGAGCATTTATCTCTCTCGTAATCCCTTCGATAGTTCTTTCTCGTTTTCCTTCTCTGTCTATCATCTAAAAAGTAAAAACGCGTTTCTTAAATTTAGTTGCTTTAAAAATGAATAAATAAATAAAGTTATAGGTTTAACGATTTTTTTAATCGAATTAAACAAATTGATAATATCATTAAAAATAATTGTGGATTAGAAATGGAAAACGACCTAAATCCAAAGAAAAAATTTTTTTCTAGAGTGTTGAAAAATGAAGAACGTTCGCAAAAAAATTGATTTGGTACTTAAGCCGTTTTCCATTTCACTTCTTTGGATTTGTAGCTAACAACACCTTACTTATTAATCTAACTTCCTTACTCTTAGCTTTTAAAGACCTTCTTAATTTTATTTTATTTTATAAGCAGAGTTGAACAGCCGACCCAATTTTTGGGCTTACGACTACTAATGTTCAACTCCGTATCCCTGTAATTTTGAGCCCAATTAAGAAGACAAGGGAACTCCTGGATCAAGTATTGGGAGATAAATTTTGCCTTCGTGGAGGACTTTTTAATGGAACTAACCCTCATTTGAGTTACATAAACAGGAAAAACACGAAAACCTCTCACGGTTAGTCTGACGCAAGCGGACTCTAACCCATGATCCGTCTACCACTGAGGATATTTTACGTCAGCACTGTGGTCGGTGAGCTGTATCTTGTGATCTAACTAGCTATAATTTGATTCCGTAGCTTTCAGAAACATCTGAAGTTATTTTGTATCAGCCCTGAAAATAATTTTTTTTATTAATTTATAGCTATTGAAATACATAAAAAAACGTGCTTAAATTTTAATCTTGAGTACAATTTGCAATAGTAAAGCAACTTTTGAAATCATGAATATCTTTTCAGGTTGAAACAAACTGGTTGATACGTTTTCATTTTTTAAAACATTTACTAGAAATGATTTTAGATTTGTCTAGGAGTCGAATAATAAAATAAAATTTAAAATTTAGAGATATAAAAAGAGTTTTATCACCTTAACCGCTTATATGTTAATGCTCCAAAAATGGAACCTGTACTTTGAGTTTGAACTTAAGGACTGAATAATACAATTTTTCATACAGTTAACCATTGCATTATGAAGTATTTTTAGTATTTATTTTGGCTCCATTTTCAGAATTATTTTATTTTTTATTAATGCTATAAATTCGTTATAATTTGTAAATTTTTATCCTGCCTGTAATATAATTTGCCAAAAATCCAATTGTCATTATGCGACTACAAAACTTATAAACTTTGAAGGGGAAAATATTACCCTCTCTTAGGCATCCAATTTGAAATTTTATTTTAAACTCATAAAACCAAAATACTAGTTTAATATAAAACTAGGAGGCTCCGCCCCCTGTTTGCTAACGCTCGCCAACTCCCGAGAATTGCTACGCAATCCTATGTGGTTCACGCCGTGAACCATGGCTCGCTGCGCTCGCTCGCCAATGAACACAATGTTCTAGCACAAAGACATAATATATAATCATCAAAGACATAGTATTTTATCATTAAAGACATAGTATTTTATCATCAAAGACATAGTATTGTACCTATGTAGAAGAATTCTACCAATGGCTTTTAAAAAAGTATATTAGCTATTTAGATTGTGCATGGTGAAAAAATCAAAACATTAGCTAAATAAGAAACATATTAGCAAAATAAATTATCAAATATTGCTTCTCTAATATTCTGCATTTTAAAGCGTGAAAATTCAATGCATAAATAAACGCGAAATATAAAAAAATTCAATGCATTCAATACAAACACTTAAACGTTTTTTAGACGTTAGCTCCCAGTAGAAAAATATCAATTCAACAGCGGCCTTTTAAAGCATTCTCACTTCAATTAATTAATTAATTCCTAATTGAGTTTAAATTGAATATTGTCATGTTTTCAGTTCATGAATCTGAATTGAACAACCTGATAATGCTCACTCTGGTTATTGTTTGTTATCTGGTTGCTCACTACGTGCTCTTGCGCGCCGAATCCAATCAATTAAAAATGAAAAGTGTTGCCAGCGCGAGAAAAGAAATATCATCGGTTTTATTGATACATACATACGTACGTATTAGCGTTTTATATAATATAGAAGATAGATGTTCTAGTTTTGGAACATTAGCGTTTCAAGGGTTCTGTTTTTAGATTTCAAGTTATTCATTGTTAGGTGATGTAATGGGAGTTTCATTCAATAAGTATTATGACACTTATTCGAAGATAAAAATGATGTTTGAATGGAAAAGAGCGGGATGAATGCGTTTTGATTTAACTTCCTTTGTTATGAATTTGCTGCGACTGATAACAGAGCGATAGTGGTAGAATGCTTAGTAAGTAATTTAAGATATGCATTCTTTCATGAACAGTGTTTTTCGCTGTTCTTGATTCTTGAAAAGAAGTTCTTTCAGATAAGGTGTAACTTTCAAGGGGCTTTTATACTTTTTTGTGTTATTTAACAATGATTGAGTTGAAATTTAACATTAACGAGGTTTGTCACTGTGTTCCCAACCATGGTATTGAACAGATTCTCGCTATTGATAATTTATTTTATTCTTATGCTTTATTTTATTTCCGATATAAATATTTTGTTATTAATGTAGTTAAAAAAGAGTGTATCCTTTTCCTATTTGTCTCATTTACAAATTTTGCTTCAATTTAGCACCGTGTCTAAGAGATGAATAACAATACAACAAACAATGGCCTTGTTAGAATCATTTTCTGATTCAAATTTAGAAGATCAAGATGTTTGTTAGCTAGATGACAGTAGCTTAGACCCTGTTATTTCATTCTATTTTTATAGGATATTGTTTTTCAAAGCAATAGTGGAGACGATAGAGAGTAAAATAAAACCTTAGAATCAAGTGCAAATAGAAAACGAAAAACTGAAAGCTCAGTTATAAAATCGAATAAAAAAGTGAAATTTGATGAGTCAACAGAATTAAAAAGCCAGAAACAATTTTCTAAAGCCCTCATGAATGCATATGAATAGTGCTTCTCTTAACGTATTTTAAAACTATTACTGGGGAATATATAGAATATCTCGTCAATATATAATCATTTTATTCTTTAAAAAAAGTTTAAACTACTAATGCATTTCTCTAAATTTGACCTGAAAATTTAAATTTTCAGTTAGTAGCCAATGGCTGGTAGACTCTAATAACTTAGTAGCCACTTTCTCCTCAAACTTTATGAGTCTGTGACTAATATCGACAGGTCGTTTTCCTTTAATAGTCACTTTTTGAAAACTTTCTTCCTGTTTGGATAAATATTAGAAATAATCTACGACTTACATTTAGAAGCTCTTTAGTAGTAAATTGATCAAATTTCAAGTTATTTGGTTAATGCTTTCTGAGTTTGGTATTTAAATGGTTCTGAAAATTTCTTATTTTAACTTTAAACTTGCAATGATAAGGTTAACCAGCTTTAATATCATTGCTAGTATTCTCAATTTTTTTCCTGTATTATTCCAATTAAAAGAAAGTAACAATTTAAATTAAAAAAGATCTGAATATTTCATCAAAGAAATAATACTTAAGCACTAAGTAACTTTGCCATATTTTTCTTATACTTTTGTAATGATCTTCCCTACCCCACTGAGCAAATGTATTCTATAAACTAAACTAACTCAAAGCACGCTGCCGAAATTAATTCTTTCTAATTTATTCTTTCAAAAGCATCATCGAGAGAAAAAATATAAACGCAAGTTTTAAAAAATACAATTGTTTGTTTGAATAAGTAAATAAACAAATCAAGAAAGAAACAAAAATGTCACCAACATTTCGCCTATTGCGTATTAAAACTTTAACTTTTTTTAAAGATATTATTTATTAATAACAAATAATTCTAAATAATCATTACTTAATGGTTAAATTGTTTTCTGGCATGTTCACTTTTAAGATAGTTTAGATAGTTTTAAAAGTATAAATTTGGATTTTAGAATGAATAAAATGCAATAATCGGGATTAATATAATGTTTTAAGGAAAAGAAGGGTGTGCCAAAAATTAATTTATAAAGTAACTAATGCAATTGTAATTGAAGAAATTGATTATGTGTGACGACTAACAGACAATCTCAAGTTCTATAAGTGTGATTGTTTAAAAATTTATTACAATTTTTTACATATTTTTTTTATACAAATACTGCTTTGGCTTAATCGCTTTGCTTGAGAAGCAATATAATTTTTTAAAGTGTTTAATAAAGTACTTTCAAAATTTCTAAAAATATTCAAAATTCAAGAACAATTGATGAAAATATAGATATTTTAAAACTATTTTTTCTATTGAGTTATTATAGCTTCGTATGACTATTATAATGACTATTATAATGGTCAAACAAATTTGGATAAATTTTTCTATAGAGAAAAATATTTGTTTATTTTTAATGTTATTTATGTTTTGATTCTGTACAATAAATATACTCTCATAACTGATTTTAAAAAAAATAATAATAAAATTTGCTTCCTGTAAGTCTATTTTTAATCATAATGTAACGTTTATGTAATAAAAATAGACTTTTTTTTATCACAAAACTTCCTTCTTTATCACAAAACTTTTACGATATTTTAAAGAAGTTATAGTTAGGATTTGTTATAGTTTTCTATAAAGTCTAAATAAAATATTAAAGCTTATACAATGATATTAGGTCTGACTTTTATTACCCTTTACTCTCGCGAATTCTTGTCCTAAATAATAGCTAATAAATTGAATTATTATCTAATTTAATTTATGAAAAAATGGGGACAACGTCGTTTAAATACTTAAATGACCAACTCACAATATGTAGTTGATGAGAATTTTTGAGTCATGCAGAGACTACTTAAGGACTTATTCTTCACCCTATATTTATTATTCACATTCATTGTTCCTTAAATAAAATTCTTGAGTTTCTTATATGTTGAAAATTATTTTAAGTTCTTTCAAAGAAAAGTATTTAAGTGGCATATTAAAAATATAGATTAATTATAATTAAATCCAGACTGACCTTATCGTATTTTCAATAGCAATGAAAAATTATACCTTAAGTAAAAAATTTGATTCAAGTTACATTTCCAGGGGTTTTTTCTGCTGTCTCATGCCAAATAGCGTAGAAATGCCCTACTAAATTATATTTCAATCCGTAAAAAAATGCTAAAAATTAAAATTTATCATTTTTTATATTGAGTTATTTGAGTTTTGTTTTTTGCACCAGAATGGATAATATACAGTGTTATTCATAATTCCCTCCGCCTGTAAACGCCATTTTTCTTTACTACAACTGGCTTCAGTGGTGCAATGCATGTTACTGCCATCTACCGGCAACTGCTTAAATTAAAACTAAAATATTTTCGGAATAATTTCATATGTTCTTTTTTGCCATATTCGTCTTCGTTTTTTTACTATAACGCTTCAAAACCCCGGAAGGAATTATGAATAACCCTGTATAATTCAATAAAATATATATTCACTATAAGAAAATTGTCATTCTTTTTCATCACGAAATTATTTTTCGAACAACGCGATAATTAAAAAACGATAATTAAGTTAATTAATCGAAATTATTTTTAAATAAGCATTCTTTCGCATTTATGAGTTTTCTTTGTTCTCAGCTACTCAAAAATCTGATCTTTTTTCTTTATTCTAAGAAAAAAAAATCGCATTTTTCACATGTAATGCTTGCGTCTCAGGAGAGTACCTATAATTAAAATTAACCAGAGCTTTTTCTTTTTTAAATTCCCTAACATATATTTAATATTATTCGCTTACTGCTGCCATCAAGTTTTTTTCTTGCTTCAAAGAAAATGCTGTGAACTCCGGTACTTCAATCAGCAAAATACATCCGTTCGGAGTTGAACAAGCCACCTCATTGCTGTGCTGTTTGTGATTCAGACGAATTAAGCCTTCTGTTTCAAACTAATGGGAAATAATTAACAGTAGGTGAGCAACTGTGATCAAACTTAGCGTTTAAATGAGCAATTCTTCATTATCACTGCACTTACTTTAACAGACAAAACTGGGCAATGGTGCTTAATAAGTATATCCCATAATTCAAGATGACCGGTGCTTTTTGTCACCAACAAAAATGACGGATGGTTTTGGCTCCAGATTGCATCCGTTACATACCCTTTTGGACTTCTGTGAAAAGAAAAAGTATGTTAAAAGTAATTCACTCAAAATAAGTCTTAAAAATGAGCTCAGAAAATTTTGCTAAATTTGACTACTTTTTGGACCAATTTAGTCGGTAGGTTTGCATTAAAACGTATAACATCTAATGATAAAGTTAAATTATTCAGGCTGTTAATTTACGAAATGTATCATAAAAACTGTAAATGTTAACTCTCGATGAAAGATTCCTTAATGTGGATGTGGAAATGCAAAAAATAAATAAAATGGTCGAGACAATTTTATTAAATTTGGCTACTTTTTGAACCAATTTAGTCGGTAGGTTTACATTAAAACGTATAACGTCTGATGATAAAGTTCAATTATTCGGTTTGTTAATTTATGAAATTCTTCATAATAAAGCTTGCAAGCAAATGTTAATTCTCGATGAGCGATTCTTTAATGTGGATGTGGAAGCAAAAAGAAAAATTATTTTTAAAGAAAAACTCTAGTCAAAGAGCAGTATTATTTGATTGATTGTTCGATCAAACTTGCCCTGGTCTAGATAGTGGGTAAAGTATTCACACTTATCATTGCTTGGGTCAGATTTCAATTCCCTGTACTAAAGTCTAGGTGTCTCATCGTATTACTCTTTCTGGTTTCCAATTGTTATCTCCTAAGATTCCAGAGCCGACAAAGTTACCCATGGTTGTGTGGTAGGGCTAAATGTTGCCGAGGAAGAGTACCATTATCTGCCCACCTATATAAATTATGATAGTGTTGTGTGCTTTTGTGTCTGTATTGTCTTTGGACAATCATTAAGGATGAATCCCAGATCGTCATCCATAGCTAGTTAGTGTAGCAAATCAAAAACGATGAATCTAGGTGTACTCCTAATATGCATTTTTATCAGTTCATCATTACTGGTATTTTTAAATTTCAAATTAACTTACAAAAATTTAGAAAAAAGTAAATTTGTTAAACTTTGTGAATAAATTAAACGAAAAAAGTTTTCTTATTTTTGCTTTTATTGTTGGATTGAGAATTCCTTACTGATTTATTTTTACTTATATTAACTTTATTCAATATATTTCTGTATATTGATGGTTAAAGGTAACAAATTTAAAGGTAAAGTTATAATTACCCAATGTACTTTCTTCATTTTGAGGAGGAAAGCCCGCTGTTTAAATACTTACCAAAGTACCGCTGTTTAAATGCTTAATACTTACTTTAAATTTATCATTGGAGATTCTGTAAGGTCTTCAGACCATACCTAAAATAAGAAAACGTTTGTCTCAAATATGAATATTGTTCACATTATAATTTTGAAAGAGAAGTTAAAAGAATAGTTTAATAATTATGAAAATATTTAGGATGTTTAAGGGCACTCTACAAAGTTTTTTGCCACTGTTTGAATACTCAGAACAAAACTTTAAACTTAAATTGTATTAGGGGTTAGGAAGTAGGGAGCAATTGAACCCTAGTTGATAAATAAAAAGCTGACAAATTACTTAGTTTCAATTCTCTTGTGTTTTGCTTATGGATTTTTATTTTTTTTTTTTCCTTTTTACTTAGAATTTGACTTTTTAAACATTTTTATTGCTAAGAAAGCATACCTCAACGCCATAACAACTGCAAGATGCGAAGAGCTTTGGAAAAAACACATTCCTGGAAATATCAATTACTGGTCCATATCTTGAAGGGTACGATCCTGTGATGATTTCCTTTGGATCTTTGTATTTACGATTGCATGAAAGAACTGTACCTTCTTCAGCCCCTACCATTAACCGATTCGGCTGAAAAAATATTTCATTATGTTCAGTAAGAAGATGGAGTTAAATCATTTTGAAAAACTGTTCAAAATATCTCTACATTTCATTTCCGTTTTTTAAATGCTCCAAGGTATTATACTATTTTATGAATTAAAATCATTATCTGTCTAAACCAGTGCATATACAAGGTGCGCCTGGAAAGTTCAGAGTGGGTTCAGCTCCTTTTTTTAATCTCAAAGTTGCATCAGTTCGCTGCAATGTGATTTTCGAAGAAATACATTTCCGCAATATCCCCTAGTAAAAGGCTGATAGAGAATAAAACTTCTCAACTTCATAGCCAACGACATGCTGATGCAATGTGGTTACTATTGCGCACCGACCGATAGTGGGGGGATAGAGCTCCAGATCTTCACAATTACTATTCATGGTCATATTGTTCTGCTGGTATGAGCCTACACAAGTTACTTTAAGAATCGATCATATAGTACACATTTCACTCGTCTTCAATGGGTAAAGCACAAAATAGGGGCAAATCTTGCGCTTACCCAAATCTTTGTGAATGATCTGTTATTGCTGATTCCCAATTCCTCTGATATCCATCGGTGGTTATGAATATATGGTCATAGATATGATGACAGATATTATCCAACAGCATGGGACTAACCCGTTGGGGAATATCAGTCATCATATTTTATGGATGTCGAACAGAAAATAATCAACCAAGGCCTCCCTTTTATCCTGGAAAACTGTAAAACAAATCGTAAACGTGTCCAGTTAGTAATAAAACTTTGTTTATCCGCAGTTTCATCTCAACTTAGCTTATTTTTTACCCCAATCAACTTTTTGTAGGAGGCTAATCTACTTCAATTTCTTATGACCTTTGCCATGTGCCGTTTCCTCATGGGTCTCTATCTGCAGATGCATATGAGAGTATTGTCATTTCGCTTTGCTTTTGGGACATCTATACATAAACGAACGTTTCAGACACACCTTGTAATTCGTTCAAATTGCAAAATACAGAATTTTTTTTTACTTAAAATGGGATAAGTGTCTTACTAGTGTAGAGTCATATTCTAGACATGTCATGTTATAGCAGACATCTGGGTTTGTACTTTGTATAAGAGGCATTGATAAATTAGGCTGGACCATGTTTCTAGAATCCCAGCAGTATAACTGAAAAGGAAGAATTTAAATGAATAAAGAATTTTATTAAAATGTGTAATTATTTAGAACATTGCTAAGTAAAATTGAAGATAAAAATTCCTACATGTCCTCTATTTATTAGCAAAGTTTAAAGTTACCCGGTAGAACAATTTATGAAGTTCGTATAAAATCATAGTGTTTTTAAAGAAAGGCTCCGAAAATTCAAAATTATTTTTAGAAATTATTATCTTTTCCAAATTAACAAGAATATTTACAAAAGTAGTTGCAGTACAGGGTTATTCATAATTCCTTCCGCCTGTAAACGCCATTTTTCTTTAGTACAACTGGCTTGAGTGGTACATGTTACTGCCATCTACCGGCAACTGCTTAAATTAAAACTTGAATACTTTCGGAATAATTTCATATGTTCTTTTTCGCCATATTCGTCTTCGTTTTTTTTTTTTTTAGTATAACGCTTCGAAACCCTGGAGGGAATTATGAATAACCCCGTATATTCAATTAAAAAGAAAATATCAACAATCATGTTCGGCCAGGATTGTTGATATTGTTGAAACCACGGTCATTTTAACTAACTTCTCTTTAATAGAGATACCAAATATTTCTTTTTTTTTTCGTTGACCAATTAATACATGATTCCAAAAAGAGATCATGGCCAGTAAATTTACTTTGTTTAGCAATTTTAATTTCTTTTATATTATATTTATATTAAATATTTAAATTTGATTCATAACTTTCAAAATTTGACGATTTTCAGCTCAAATGCTTCTTTGTGAACAACTATTATTCATAATTTTGGAACATATTTTTCATTCGTTATGAATCAACTCAATGATGATAAAACGATTTTTGAATTTTTTTTCTTTTATTCTATATTGATATAGAATATAAGAAAAGAGATATTAATGGGTGTTGTAGGTTGTTTGTTGTCTGTTGCTCTTCTGCCTGTTGCTCCAGGCAGGAAACCTTCGAGTTGAGTTTATGACAATTACTGGTTTAAAGGAGTCTTTTTATTAGTGAAAAAAATATGTAATAAAATATTGAGAAATAAAATAGATCAAAACTAAGTAGACTTTTCCATCTCTTGACGCGGAAACGAATTCTAATCCACTCTTTGATGTAATCCACGTTATATCTGATACACTTTCCTTGTGACTGGCATTAATGGGTGTTGTCTGTTGAGCCTTGCCTCCGATTCTTGCATCCCACAAACCTATTAAAAAAGAAGAAGAAAATTTAAGCCCTTAGAATGAAAACGGCAGTGCATAATGAACCTCTAATTTTGACAAATTTATATATTCCGAAACTGCCCAATTCCATACTCAAAAATTAAACGAACTTATTCTTACAAAGAAACGGTACGATTTTGTATGTTCACCTCGGAATGTCACACTGTTTATTAACAGTAGCCTGCCTCAAACAATTCCGAGGAAAGAAACTGAAAGTTACTTACGGTTAATTTAGTTCTTAATTTTCTAATTACTTTGCCAAATCGCGAAAGTACACAAGAAAAATTTTATGGTTATACCACTCCGAATTTGGTTTTTGAAAATTCCAAAAAGTGAGTGAATGAATGCATTATTTCAAGTGAACACCGAATCGGGTGTATCTTTTACATATTTTAAGGAATGTTTTTAATGCTAAACACGATTAATGGAGAATGCTTACATCAGGCTCACGATTCATGAATTGTGTTTGCCACAGAAAGCGCCATTTTGGCTACTTTTGGAAATCGTCGAATGTCAACTATAGATTGATTTGAATCGAGCACGAGAATTGCTCGTCGCTTACCATTTAAGAGAAATCAAATGGTTGTATGTATGTCTTTAATTGAGTAATATAATTAAAAAGTTTTACTTAAATCCGTCAACCATTATAAATAATTTTATATACTCAATACGCTTCTGTTCTGTTAAACCTAATTCGAATACGCTTTAATGTACTTTCTGTGATGTGAGTAGGATTACCAAACAAATTAATTTTATTTCAAGAACTAATGAGAGTATACATTCTAAATTATTAGTTATTGCTGTAAATTGTATCTCAATAATTACTTCCCTGACCTTTACGTTAATTATATCTTCTTGTCATGTTTTTTTAGTTAAATCATAACTATATGATTGATCGAAAACAAACCGAAATTAACGAAAAGATGGCAGAGATATTAAATTACAAATTGTTGATATACTCTTCAAATCTTCAGCCATTTAAGTATTTCTAAAGAGCTCCACTGTGACTGGGTAGTAAAGAAACATCTGCCGTAATCGTCCATTCTTATTACTTTCAATAAATTGTTGGAAAGTTCCTTTATTTATATTTTTTTTTTGATTAAAAAGTTTTAATAATTTATCCTCAACATACTCACCAACTTGTCCGTTGCCATATCCACCAAGGAGCAACTCTAAATCTCGAGGTGAATATTCTACAACATTTAAGGAAGCCCTTGGCAGCAAAGTGCAATAAGGAACATTGCAATTCTCTAAATCATAAAATAAATAAAAAATTGTACCTCTTCGCACTATAATTACAGTTTAATATCATTCAATAAGAATTTTTTTAACTAAGTATTTCCGTTAATTCGCTTAAAATGTGGTCCACATAATATTATACTCAAATTTTTACATTCTTGCAATAAAAAATCGATTTATTATTAATGCAAAATATTTTCCGATCGAAAGACGTATTTATCGATATTTATCACAGTTTAAAAATTTGAAAGGGTAACGGATTGAATTAGAGAAATCAATTATAAGTCCATTAGAGAAAACGCAAAACGCAGGGTGTTCTGTAAAGATCACTCATAATTTATTGTTTTAGAATCCTTATGAAAATTGAAAACAAAAACGTATGAAAATATCTACATTGAGGGAAGGGGTCTCAAATTAATATTTAAACAAAAAATAACAAAATTCCATCGAAATCAGATCAATTACAGTACAGGAATACTAATGCAAATGCAATATGAATGCCCAACTTCGAAACAGAATTGATTGGAGGTTGAAATTTCAAGGAGTTTTTAATAGTCGTCTTCAACTTCATTCTGTTTTCTCCCGAAAATCAAACCTGAATTTATTTACAACAACTGATTTACATGTTCTGCGATTTATCAGACATCGATAACGTTTCCGTTTTTCCTACCTTAAATATTAATTTGCAACCCTTAATGTGTATGCTTTTTCATTTTCAATTTTTATGAGGATTCTAAAATTACATATTAAAGGTGGTCTTTACGAGAACACCCCGCACATAAATTGAATTTTTGTGGCATGCACTGCAAGCATAAAATATACTTATAAAACCCAAAAGGCTATACAAAAATATATTCGTTTCTCTTTATTTTTCTTTTACATCTGACTTATTTTATCCGACTTCCCTAGAGAACATTATTTGTTTCGCGCAGTAAAGCTGATACAGTGTCTTAAAGCTCTTCATTTTATCCATCAATTCTTTATTATTCAAATTTTTATACTAAAATAATGGAAACAATTCGATACTAGCACATTTTTTTTATATTTCTCAAAAAATACTTAGAGAATCAGTTTATAAATTTAGAAGTGTTTAGATCGTGCCATTTCTCATACTGAAGTTTGAAGCTTTTTAAGGTTTGGGGGACCAATATATCAATACCACCAATATATCGTTGCAAGAGAGAAAAACTTTTTTTAACACCCTATGCCAAAAATTGTAGCAATAAATTTGTAACTCATAACTATCATTTTGGATATTACAGGCAATGATTGTACAAAATTTAGCAAACCTAGCTTAAATATTTATGTAGATATAAAGACTTTTATAAAAATTGTTTACGTTTTTTTGCTATAACTTTAAAAATATTCTATAAAATTAAACAAAACTATTGGATCAATTTAAAATTGATTATATAATTATTGCCTTAAAATTTAAAAAAAAATTCGTTTGAAACTGCTCAAGATATGAGCAATTAAAATAGTTCTTTTATACGGCAATGCGGGATAAAAATTTTTAAAAAAAATTTTTTTTCCATAGCGAATCGTATTTGGTAACTAATAAAAAATTTCTAATTTGAATATCTTACAAATTTGAAGCTTTTCAAGTAAATTTCTAAGTAGTTTTCTTACTTTTTAAAAGAAAGCTCAAAATGATAAGGAGTTTTCTAAAGGATAAGGAGTATCTTTTCTTTCGCAAGTTTTATTTCTTAATACTATTTCACTTCGTTATACGGACCATCATTAGAAGGGTATAATCATTTGATAATAAATCTTGTTTAAGGGTAGGAAATGAGATTTGTGGAAAACCCCATATCGCTTTGAGTTTTCTCTTAAAAAGTAAGAAAACTACTCAGAAAATTACTTGAAACTTTTTAAATTTTCAAGATCTTCAAATCGAACTTTTTTAATAAGTTGCAACATCAGAAAATGTGGTAGAATGAAAGTACTTCCATTTCTTTGTCTAACCCCTGTATTTTATTAATGCAGTTTCTATTGCATGCGCAGTATTTACAGTTTTTGTATAATAACTATTTTTTAACTTCTTAAAATCATGTATTTCAATTTATGTAACACCGTTTATTAAAATAAGAGTTCTTTTTTTGAAAAATTAAAAAAAATAGTAATAATAAAAAACTTATTGCTCGCACAGGAGCTACATAAAAAATATCTATACTGTTAATTTCAAAAACAGTAAATTAGATTAAAACTAAGTTACCCAATCTGCTGTTAACCAATATCTCTGTAGTAAACTAAGTAAGTCCTTAGTATTTTTCGACATTTACTGATATTTTTAGAGACTCTTTATGCCTTTAGGCTAATTAAGAACAGTGTGGATCGCAATTAGCCTACACAATCAGGAAGAATTCGCGTAGGCTTTTTGAAATTTATCTTTCACAAATTATTTACAATAAGCTTTCACGACAATGTTAGTATTCGAAACTACCTAAAGTAAGTCAAGCAAATTGCGCAATAAAATTTTTTTGATAAGACCTAAGACGTATCGCCTCTTTGCAATAACTTTACTAAGTGTCAGGTTGATCAAAAAATATTCCAACACTCTTTTCCAATAAACCTTACACACTGCACAATGACGGTGGTAATTAGAGAAGAACTAAATTATTCTAACATAAACAAACAAACATATAATTTTACAGATTCCTTTCTATTAGATATTCTTAATATTCTTTAAAATAATTAGAGTAATGTAAAAGTAAATAGATACGGTTTATTATTATTATTATGTGATCCACAAATTAACTACCACTTTTTTAGATAGTTACTTTTTTCATTACAGCAAAAGAGGATGTGTAGAAATTCATGAGCAACTTTCTAAATTATTATCATCATTGTAATTATTAGCATGAACAATATTAAAAAAAAAATAATATTATTCAATATTTAAACAAAAATATGACCTAGCAACAACAATTCATGTTTCAATTTACACACTAAAGAAATTAAGGGGTCATAGTACCCTTACAACAATTTTTTTAAATAAAGGTATAATCATTCATTTTGTGGATGCTTTACATGCTCATTTAACTTATAATCAATAATTTATCTTCAAAAAATGATCAAAATGTTTAATTTTTTTTGAAATTTTAAAAAAAATTTAAAAAATACAAATTTTTAAATCCCTAAGGCTTTTTTTTTATTTTAACATATTTTCGAGAAAAAAAAATTTCTTAGTGCTTACACTATTCATCCTAACAATTTTGTGCATCCATTTGTTGATATATCAATTAGAATATTTTTTATAGATTATTTGGTAAAAAAGTCGAAGAAAAGGTTAAAAATTCCTGTTAGGTATATATAACATGCTGCAAAAATTGTAATACCTCATAAAATGCTTAATCTGTACACAGTTTAAATAAGTGTTTTATACTTAAGATAAAAAAAGTTTGCTTCAAAGCTTTATCTTAAATAGACAAAAATCCATAGGGATTTAATACAGATTAAAACACAAAATTATCATCTACGAAAAAAAGCACTTTAAAGTCTGTCTGCCGAGCAAGTTTCTGTATTAGGGCAATCTAAAATCATTCATAAATTTTTTTAAAAATGTAGATAGAGAGATGATTTTTTTTCAGTGCATTTAAAATAGTTTGAAGTTTTTTTAGAAGCAATAAATTTTTTTCTCGATATTTTGGTCATTTTTTGGGTACTGTGAGTCTAAACATAAATTTAAAATTTAAACTACTAAAGCTTGATTAAAATTTAACCTATTATTAAAAAAAACTGAAGACTATTTTAAACTTAAATCATATTTTTAGTTTAGGCATTTAATATTGTCTAAATAAACAGCATAACTAACGAATATTATTTACGCTATTCCAGCATACCTTTCAAGAAGAAATCATGAAAATAATTTATTTCTAAGCAATGAAAAAAAAATTATTGGCTTACGGATATGATTATATTTTAAGTGATCAAGTTTCATGCATTTACCTATGTCCCATATATAGCATTCACAGCAGGAACTGGATGTACTTAAATGTATTTCATCAATTGAATATGCTCCAGTAATTTTGCTTCCATCCAGCGACCATGATAAATCTAGAACTTTCCGTTTAATATCACACAAGTCCCTAATCACATGATAATTATAATCAGTAAATCATACTTATCTAAACATTCAACTTAACTATTTAATCATGAGAAAATTTAATCCACACTGAGCTGCCACTTTATTATGACCAAGCAACAGTTTCATACGAATCGGCTCTTGCGTCACAGTGTTGCCATTCGAGAGGTAGTATAGTTTAGGATCTTTACTTCATGTATATAGTATTTTGGTAGCAGTACTTCATTTATACCGCACTAGAGCTGAACAATTGAGTATTGGCGGCGGCCCAAGAAACATTCCTGAAAATGATCCGAAAACATGCTATCACAATTTTGATCCCCCCCAGAGGGGATGGCTCCCCCGCTTTTGTTGCCCAACGACCTGCTTGCGAAGTCGCGAACTTTACGATAGAGCAGTTCCAAGAGAACTGATACCGTGCACAATTAACCCCTTAACGATCGGTTAATTTTCAAGAAAACGGTCATAAAAGTGCCTATTTTTTATCACATATCACAAATATACGTATTTGATTAGTGCTGACATCTAGTTTAAAATAAACTAACTATCTACAATTATCTTGAAAATATGCTGGTACTGCTACTGGTGTGCAAAATGAGAAATAAATATATTCCGGGCAAAAGAAATGAATTAGTTTTATTCTTATTGGAGCGTTACTACTGAACACTCCAGCCCGTCATTTTCACGGGAGCGAGAGGGAAGGGGTTAATTCCTTCACAGACTGCTTACCCACCCGCTCACTGACCACAGAGAGTGATGCTTGATCCACTGGGAACAGTGTCTCCCAATAAGTTCACTGTGAGCCATGGTAGTTTTGGATTAGACATCCTACTTATACATCATTTTTGAACAAGTACATCCTGTAATACTGATCCCACCAGCAGTTCTTTCAATAGAATAACGCATCTCGTCATACAGCTAGTCTTTTAAGAGATTGGTTTCAGGAACTAGGAGATTTTACTTTGTTAGATTGGTACCACTAACCCCCAGATCTCTCTTATTTGTAAAAGGCAATTGAAGAGCCATTTGTCCATAACCATCAAGCCTTACACTATCAAAAAGTGCCTGTGCAGAAAACGTCCTAGCTATGTCAAACTGAGCAGGCTTCTCCCGAACACATCCTGGACTGTTTGGGACTTTCCAGAGAGGACATATACTTACCCCCCCCCTTCTGGTCCTCGATTTTCTTAGGGTCAACGGTTTGCTGGACCTTGTCTGACTTCGTCAGGCATTGAAGGATAAGCCACAACAACAACAACAGCGTCCTAGCAGTAAATATTTTGTTAGAATTCATGTCATGAATACGCTAAATTGAGGAAGAAGAAAAATTCATCAACAAATATTGAGGAAATAGCCATAATAAAGTGCCAGCTCAGAGCATATTTATCATTTGATTATTTAATTTCATTCTTTGAAAATCTTCCAACGCAAAAAGACTATAATTTTCCACAGTTGGAAGCAAATATTGCTCGTGAGTTTCATTACTACGATTGTTTAAATATTTAGGATTATTGTACTTACAAGCTATGTAATGATTAAATATTTAATATAAATGATTTTGGGTAATGTAATGATTAATATAAACTATTTCATACCATAAATTTTAAAATGTAAATTATATATTGTAAATTAAATATAAATTAAACTTCATATTAAAATGCGTGCTTAAATATAAAAAATGTATCATATGTGTGCGCTTAATTTAATTTTCAACAAAAATCTAAGTTTATGTTAAGTGCGGAAACTGCAAAACACTCTTTAGGTTATGTATTTCATAGTTATTTCATAACATTATTATCATTATTAATTGTAAAAATCTCTTACGAACCTAAATACGTTGCGAGTTTTAAATTGCGTTTCATCATTTCGAAAATCCAAATCTTCAGTAAAATATTCCTCGTAAATGTTGACCGAGTTATTTTCCATTAGAATCATCTCCACTTGCTAAGACAAAAAACAGTAAAAAATTTATTATTCAAAAATACAAACCATATGAAAAATAATGTATCAAATTTGTAAGAACAAAATTTAAAGGCAAAGAAAGAAACATAGTTATAATATTTGATCAAATTAGCAATTTATCATTATTCAAAGCTCTGAGGTATAGAGAGCCAAACATTAACCAATTTCAAAAGTGGTTTAAAATAAAAAAAACTATTAAGCTAATTAGGAAAGAATTAGCATTAACATATTTTAATGCGTACTTTCACATTTATTTTTAGCTTATAACGCTATATTATAAGCTATAAATATACACATATTTATAGTTTATATCACATATGTTTATACAGTGAATTCGCGATAACTCGAATCTGATAGGACTGACGAAAACTTTCGACGTATCGGAAGTTCGACTTACCGTTAGTTTCGGTTTTGGACTTCCAAAATATTGTCGGATTATTTAATTAATGCTTATTAATTACAAATCTTCTAAATGCTTACAATATTTAAGATCATTTTTCTGACAAGCCATTTACGATAAGACTGTTTGAAGCACTTTATGATACCCTGGTCCATCGGCTGCAACTTTGCTGTTGTGTTTGGCGGGAGAAACTGCAAGTTTACTGCTTTCAAATTAGGTAGATCACTATGCGCTGTGCATTTATCCATAAAGAGTATCACTTTTCTTTTTTTAGCGAAGAATTTCCGATCCAATTTTCTTACATAGTCTTCAAATAAAACTGATGTCATCCAAAACTTTTTGTTAGACTTGTAATCCAAAGGATACGTTTTTACATTCTTGAAACATCGGGGATTTCGGTATTTTCCGATAACAAGTAAGGGCAATTTCTCTGTCCCAGACGCATTTCCTCCAACTAGGACAGTCAAACGTTCCTTGCTCATTTTACCCCCTGAGCAGTTTTCATCCTTAAACATCATAGTCTTATTTGGAAGACATTTAAAAAATAAACCCATTTCATCAATATTGAAAACATCATTTTAACTGTATCCTTGAAGTAAATTTGGTAACGTTTCATTTAACCACTGTTCACATACTTCAAGAGGGACAGCTTTAGCTTCTCCATGAAGAGTGCGAAAGACATTGTGTGTGTGTTGCAAAGGAAGGGGCAAGATATCAGCTCCTAGGTTTTTTTTCTTGCTTTAAAAGATCCAAAAAAAATCGAGTTAAAGGGAGTAAAATTCGAGTAATCGAGAATAATTAACATGAAATTGAAGATAAAAGGGTCGGGACCTCATAAAAAAATCGAGTTATAGTAATATTCGAGTTATCGTACTTCGAGTTATAGCGAATTGACTGTAGTTTATAAATTTAAAGTTTATAGCACGTGCTGTTATCCACCATATCCATTGTATACTTTAAGTCATAATGGAATGAATATTTACAGTTCATATTGTAACTAAGTTAATGTAGGGCATTTTTATGGATACCTTAGTAAGTTAAATCCTAATACCCAACAAATTTCTTTCACCTTGTGTTTTTCTTTCACCTTGTCTCACATAGAAAAAAAATGGATGAGAATTTCTCACCCTTTCTCAAAAACAGGGTGAGATTTCAAAAAGTTAAGTGAGATTTCTAAAAACTAAAAAATCACAAACTCTTGAGAAGAAAAATCATTTCCTTAATTATAATACATTTTTAACGTCTTTTACTTTTTAAAGCATTGAATATTTTTGGTGCATCATCATAGAAGATTTTGCTTTTACAAGGTATTTGTCCATCTTACATCAGCACATAAAAAAGTTGAACGTCTTATGCGAAGAAACCTTACCTACGGTAAACACGTGGTTGCAGAGAAATGTGTTCTAAAAGGGGCTCCGTGGTTGTGTTCTGTTGTTCGAAAAGTTTCTGAACAATACTGGTAAATAGGGAAGCTAGATAACGGGGCAGATGTTGAAAATAATTAAAGATTCAGGAAGAAAAGTGAAACGGATTTTATTCTAAATAGCGTAAACTTTTCCAAAATGCGAGAAATTTGCGAATTTTGAAACTGATTTATAGAATACGCGAATTTCTCGCGGTAATAATTTTTTAATGCGAGAAAAGAAAAAAATATGCGAGATTCTCGCGTTCTCGCGCTGTAGTGAAAACACTAAACTTAGTTAAATGATGCAATGATTGAATTTTCACAAAAATATATTCGAAATATTTTTCTTGTGTGAATATGACTACTTCGATACAATTTCAAAATAAAAAACGATGTACATAATAAAAAGATGCACAAAAAAAGAAAAAAAAAGAAGGAAAAAAAGAAAGAAAAAACGCGTCGTTCAGTTAACTGACATTCTGTTCTCTTCATCTCGATCAACAGATGACGCTGCTAAGTCAAATTCTAAAGACAGATTTTTTTTAAAGCGCTTACTTCCAAGAATTATTAACTACTAGCTTCAGAAAATAATCTTTTAATTGAAATATTGACTCTTTATGGCTCTTGATAAAAGAAATATTTTAAAATTAATAAGCGAATCTTATTAATTTTATAATAAGAATAAGAGTTATAGTTATAAGAGTTATAATAGATTTATAACAGTTTTATTATATAATATATAATAGTATTATAATAGAGCTATAAGAGTTTTATTTTATGATAAGAATAGAGTGTATAGCAAAATTTGTAAATAAAAGAAAATTAAATAAAATTAAAAAAATTAAAAATTGTTTGCAAAAACTCTGTTTTAATTAAAATTTTATAAAACGATCCTTTGAAAAATTAAATAAAACCCAATACTGTAAAAACCAGCAAAATTTTTTACAATATTTATTTCATTTTACTTTTTGTTCTGTCAACTTAGCTTTATAATTTTGCTTAGAAACAAGCTTAGAGATGTTTTAAAAAGATGGGTAATGTCTAAACATAAGTACGCCTGCTTAAGATGAAAAAGTATAGTCGTACATAGCTAACACAATAAAGAAATCAGAAGGAAAAAAGTATTTATTAAAGGATAGGGGAGAGTCGGGTAGCCCCGCCCAGCGGGTACCCCTGTCCACAGCCAATTTCATATGTATAGAATGTTTTCTCAACTCAATGGGCCATCGGACATTAATTGTTATCCTTAAGTGGACGGGGCTACCCGACTCTCTCCGAAACTTGCTGAAGATATTGAAAAAAAAATCTCTTTCTTTCAAAAATTGAAATTTGCTGCTGCTGTATTAATCTGTAGCTCCCACTGCCGTATTAGAGAGCTTTTACTTCCTGGCTCATACCTTATAATACCTTTATACCATCGCTATCCCTGGAACGGTATCTTCACCAGTAGGTCAAAAAAAAAGCAAAATTATTTTATAATCACTCAGCATTTAGTTCCAAAGGCATAAATATTTTTTTTTTAAAAAATTGTTACTTCTCCAAGCATCTTCACAGAATCAATAAAATTTTCTTCTTTTTGTATCCTCTTCGTGAATCGTGTAACTTGATCTTTATCTTTGTATTCCACATCGAATGGCCAGCCCCCAACTACATGGTTCATTCCCGTAGTACTCGTCTCATGCTGCTCTGTATTCACCTGAATGCATTACAAATAAAGGGTTTGGTGACATTAGTTTTATTTCTAGCATTAATATTGTTCGATTATTTACTTAAATTTAGTAGAAGTATTTTTAGTAGAAATATTTCAAAATATAAACTTAAAAGATGCATCATTTCTCAATTTATATTCTTCAAACTAATAAACTCTTTGAAATATCTATTTAAAAATAATATATTCATTATTATACTCTAAAATTTTCGTTAGTCCGAATTCACTAAAATTTTTTAATTACTTTCATAAACTTTTTAAAATTATTATCAAACTACCATATTATTTAACCAAAACAAGCTAAAAAATACATTTTTATTTTTACAGGCATTAAAGTATTTAATACATATTATTTAATGATATTTCGAAATAATAATTAAATTGCGCTTCGGGATTAAATGGAAAAAGCTTTTTAGAACTACTGAAAAAGCAAACAATATGCTTAAAAATAACTGTTATTTTTTAATACTTCCGATAGTATGAATTATACCATTGCACAAACAAATTATAAAAATAATTACGTGAAAAATAAAAATTTTAAAAGTTTTACCTCGTGATAAGACATATCTTTTGAGCAATGAGATTCTTTCGCTACAGTCGGAACTTGAACAAATTGTTTCTTTAATTCCGGATCTGGATCTATGTCAACAATTAAATGCGGCCCCACATCTGAAAAACAACATGGACTTCCGAAAAATCTCCTTTGCTGTACATGCGAATAAATAATTTCCATTTTCTGAAAACGTCTCTAAGAATAACCTCTACCGTTACTAATAACTTTCCATATGGAAGAAGTATAAGTATTGTTCTATATATAGCATTATTGTAAAGAGCTGTTTAAATAATTTAAGAATGACTTAATAAGCTATATTATTCGCTGTAAAAAAGTAATGTGATTGCAAATCATTAATCCCGAAGACATAGCTGCAGTATAAGGTTTTGAAGTATTGCTTTGGATAAAGAGGCACGTTGTCATGGAAACGCGATATTTCCACTATGACTTAATTGTCATGCAATACATTCGATGTTTTGACAAAAGGAATTCATGGCGGAAAAGAAAAGAATTTATAAGTTCCATTTTAATTCTTAGAAAAGTCTTACTGTAATTTTAATTTCATTATAGAACGTGAATATAGTGTCACACAAATTCATAAATATAACATTTTAAAGTTTTTGGAAATATATTTTTAAAATGATGTAAAAACTCCTTTAAATATTTTGTTTAATTATTTACTTAATAATTTTACAATACATTGATATAAATAATCAAATTATCACAAACCCAAAAATGTTTCTTATCATTTGTCGACAGTTAAAATATTTAGCAAACAAAATATATTAGATAATATTAAATATGATTGATAAAAACAGGTCAATTATACATTTTTGTACACTATACTAGCTGTACACCGTTCTTCCTATGGTGGACAAGAAATGGTGAACTACGGCACTAGCAAATCACACACAAAATTAAAATGCATTTACTGAAAAAATTAGTAGAACTAGCATAATTCTAATTTTGCTTTCAAATATTATTATTGGTTGCACTTCCCCATGATTTTAAGTTATTGGATTAAGAAAAAGAAGTCTTTAAAAATTTATTCACTCAAAATAAATAATAACTATATTATTCAATATCATTTGTCATGCTCGAAGGAAACTCATAAATGTCAAAATTCACCATGCGAAGCAAATAATTTTCTCCGAAACGGGAGCTGTGAGAGGCCGTAGCATGAGTACTTTACCATAGTATGAGTACTTTACCATAGTATGAGTACTTTATAGGAACCTTCTAAAAAAGCCGAATTTTTAATATTTCACTTATCAAGAACTTCCTTTATCTATTGCGGATCATTTGATCAAAAATTATTCAGGTCTTATTCATAATTGAAAAAATTCGGCACTGTTCAGATTTCATGTTTGAAAGGTGAAAATAAAACCTATTTCTTCCAAAATATGAGTGCGTTAACTAGGTGAGAATTATTGTGACTCACAATTGAAATAATTTTTACCAATTGTTCGAAATTCGGTTTGAGAGGTACTGTTACGATGAAAATTTAATTTACTACCGTCTTCATTCTTTAGATTTGAATTTAGTGCTATGGGATTACGAGAGATGATTCGCCAGACATGTATTTAAGAACATCAACAGTCTGAAAATCAAAAAATGGTTTCTCATCTTCTTCTTGGTCACCGTCAGAGTCCTGTAAATAGGAATCAAAATCCGACGCAAAGTCATCCATGATTTCTTGCACGTTGATAGGTCTTTCATAAACGTTGGTGATTGCAGACTGGCGTGTGACACGCGTGTAATCAGCTGACTTCGACAGAGTTATGTTATCATTTTCGGTTTCTTCACTTTGACGTAGCAATTGTTCTTTTGTCATGTTTTCCAACAGCTTTTCTCTTTTGTATTCCCTCTCAATCATCTGAAATCAAATTTGAATTATTTTTTGTCAGTTATCATCAATTGAGAAACGTATCAAGTATATTTGCCGAGACATTTTTTGATCAGTGGGAAAAGGACGTAGGGGTGCTACAGTCATTCGAGTTTGAATAGATCAGCACAGCAACTTTACCTGTTAAGTTTTACCCAAAAAGCATTAAACATTTTGTGCTGAATTGCTTTATGGTTAATACATTGTTTTAAATATATCGACTGCTTGATATGTTATTCAAATATGTCATTAAAGTTAATTATTCAGTTGAGTAAATGTTTTGCATATTATTTAAATCCATTAAGTACTTTGCATCTTTCTTAAAACATGTTACCCTCAAAGACTACAAACGGCTCAAAAGATTTGCTGAATGACGTTTTATTAAGTATATGTTTTTCCCCACAAATAAAACAGTTAAGGAGAAACATAAGCACTAAAGACACTTGCTGAGAAGCGTTTTAGCAAGTACTTGTTTAACATACAAAATCCACAAAGGATTTGCAAAGAAACATTTTGGCAAGTATATTTTTCGAACATACTGGATACTCAACATGTTCTTTCAAACATATCAGACCTATAAGCGATTTTTCTTAGTAAGTTTCATGCGAGCTAGTTGTTATAAAGATGGATGCATTTCTATTTTGCACACTATTTAACTCACAAGTAGATCGTTCCATATACAGAACGATAAGCCTGAAATATTAACATATTTTCAAAATATATAGCAATCATTGTATTTGAAATAAGAATTAAGTTCCCAATGATTAAAAGTATATTCATTATTTGAAACCACCCAGTTACGTTTTATTGAAAACTATCAATTACTCATATGTACTTTGCATAATTGGTTACGTTTCGATCTTTGATATGATTTTTTTTCCTTTTTGAAAAAATGTAATAGATTTCGCAAAATGTAAAAAAAAATCCATAAATAACAAAACATCTCCGTATAAAAATTTTTATTACATATGCTCAAACAACTTACACATATATACAAGGACTAAATAGACTTATACGTATACTACGTAAACCAGGTTATACTTACAGAAGAAAGAAGATTTTTCTCTGGTTTGCTAGGAAAAGTAGAGTACTCGGGTACTTCTAGTAGATGAATGCAGCCTTTTGGGGTACCGCATGCTATTTGGTTACTGTTTTGCTTATACTGTAGGCTTGATAAACCTTCAGTTGCTACCTATTTAAAAGGCGTGTGTTACAACGAACCATAACATTTAATGAATTTATATATTTAATTTCTTACCTTAAAAGAGATTAAAGGACTTTGGCGAGCAAGTAAGATATCCCAGAGCTCGATATGTCCCGTAGTTTTCGTCATGAGGAGAAGTGAAGAGCGAGAATTACTCCATGCTGCATCTGTTACGTATCCCGTTTGCGGTCTGAAAAAGCAAACGAAAACTTATGCAAGTATACAATAAAAAATAAGATAAGTGAAGAGCGAGAATTACTCCATGCTGTATCTGTTAAGCATCCCGTTTGCGGTCTGAAAAAGCAAACGAAAACTTATGCAAGTATACAATAAAAAATAAGATAAGTGAAGAGCGAGAATTACTCCATGCTGCATCTGTTACGTATCCCGTTTGTGGTCTGAAAAAGCAAACGAAAACTTATGCAAGTATACAATTAAAAAAATCACAATATTTAAAAATTTTTAAAAATAATAATATTTTGATTTCATTTGCGAAAAACGAAGTTTAAGGGCAGCAGGTTACAAAAATATTCATAACTTACTGACCATTAAAGAGGCCCAAGCTACTGCGTCCCTGAATTGTTAAAGGTTTCATTCTAAAACTAGGGTGAAATAACCGACAGCTGTCTGTACCACCAATTAATCGTAAAGTTTATGGTAAAGAAAATTTTTTGCCATTACGGTTTTGAAACCATTTACAACTGGTATGGTTAAAAAACCATGAATACAAAATTATAAGGTTTTTTAATCATTTACAACTAGTAAGGTTTCTAATCCGTAAAAATGTAATGGGCGTTGGAGTTAGATTGAGTTGTGTTTTTGGAAATAAAGCATGTAATGTGGTTTAATTAGGTTATCTGGTTGCTTCAACTATTGGAAGAGACTGGGAACGCTAGACTTTTTGGTGTTAATCAGCTTCATGGTGCTGCCATCTACGCATGAATTAGAGTATCGTATTCTAAGAGTTCAGAGGCGCGAATTAGGAAGTGAAAGATACTTGGAATTCTTTATTTGTTGAAAGAAAGGGAGAAAATATTATATAATGTATAACCCTCTCCCGTTGATTATGTGATTGAGTGGGTGTAGTTGGTGCGATAAAATTCTGATTGTTTAACCGTATTAGGTAATAGCAGTCAATAAAAGATTTTTTTTTTACACCATCTTATTTATGGTTATTAACCATTTTTCCTGGTAATTTTTAACAATGTATAGGAAAGTGGCAAATGATACATCCTTTTCATGAGAATCAAATAAATCCGAAGAAAACGTGTAAAGGTTTAAAAAATATTGCAGAGTAGTGTAATAATCATAAGCAATCTAGAAAAATCTTTCAAAGAATTTAACTTTTCATTGTATACTTACACCAGATTTAGGATTGGAGAGCTTGTTATATCCTCAGCCCATACCTATGAGGAAAAAACTTTTTTTTAAAATTATTCATTTAATTAAAGGTAATTATTTTTTTTAAATGACTTTTTATCTATGCGCTTTGCTAGGGTTTGATTTAAGTAATATTGCTTTTTAGTCAAAACTACCTGATTGAAGCAGTTTTCAAGTTGAAAGGCGAAAAAAATGAAATTTTTAAAAAAAATATAAACATAAATTGAATCTCCAATCATTCTCACTATTTTTACAATACGGTACCGTTATATTTTTTCGATCATTTCAATTATATTTCAATTTTTTTAAAAATAAAAAAAAATCATACTTATTCAGTTTAAACTTTATTTTGACCACTTTGATCATCATTTCTTAACTAATTGATCGTAGTCATTTCTAGCAAACTAAGCTAATTCCCCCATTTTTTTTTTTTTTTTAAATTTTTCAGTCATTTCTTTTATTCTTATATTTAACAGCTGCTCGCTTTTTTTGGAATTCTCAAACAGATCGTCAGTAAGCTTTTTACTCTGAACACAACTCAATCGTGTTTAAGAAAATGGACACAACTAAAAGAGCGTGATGGATACAACTAAAAATGCGTGTTTAAGAAAATGGACACAACTAAAAATGCGTGCTTAAGAAAATAAGTACAGCATTTGATTTCGTTTCTGAGGCTTCTCTTGTAAGAATCCTTTCTTTTTTTTAAAAAAAAAGAATGAACTAATAGGTTCAAATAAATTTGCTATGCGAGGTCATCCATCTGCGTTAATCACTTAGCATTTTTTTTTTTAAATTTAAATCTTTTTTGAAAAAACTTTATAAGTTGAACATATGCTTATATAAATATAGTTATGGATCCTATAAATTTATAATACTGGTAGTAAATTTACGTTGTACTAATTTAGATTTTTAAAAACCACTTCATCTTTTAGTATTCTGGATATGAAGAGGTCACGTGAAAAGTTACGCCTGTAGCATACCCAGTCCTCCGACCCCGAAGTCCTAGATTTTTCTCCGTAATAAATATGCTTACTGTTTAAAACAATAAGGAAAAGTAAGTACGAGATTCGTTTAGTTATTAGATTTGGATTGATCATTAAAAACGCGCCTTTTTTGCTGTGTCCATTTTTTTAAACACGCTTTTTGAACTGTGTTCAGAATAATAATACGAGCTAATCTTTTACATCAGTTTCTTATCCCTGATAATCGTGGAAATTAACATGAAGTTATTCTGTTAAATATTTGTGTTTGCCTGATATTCTCAGTTTTAAGGAGCTTTAAAGACCACAGAAGTTATAAAATATTAGAAAAAGAAGTTATGAATAGTTATAAAAGAAAAGAAGTTATAGATAAGTACTGTTAAAAAGGTGGTTAAAACTATGTGGTTAAAACTATTGAATATAAGTTTCAATAATTTAAGGATAATAAGGATAAAAAGTTTTATTTTTTTAATAGGGAATATATTCTAAGTAATACCTACGATTCTAAAAAATTTTAATGCATCTCACATTAATCAATTCATAATATATGGGTGATAATTATATGGGATATAACAGATATTTCATAAATTCAATGTGCTTCTAACTGGTTAGACCACAAATTCATTGATGGGCAATTTATGTATGTCACCGGTAAATTTTGTTCTGTACAGAATTATTAAAAATGCCCGGCAATGTATGAAATAATTAAACGCCCAGTCATTGTATACAATGCCAAATGGCTAGCTTGCAAAGAATGAAATATGATTGTCTCATTTTTTTCGTTAATATGATTTATTTGCGTTAGTCTATTAGTTGAAAGTAATTTCTTGGGACAAAAAGTAAGATCAATTTAACATTTTGTTTTCTGCAATGAGAAAGTCAAAAAATATTTGAAACTCTCCATGCGTTATTAATAGTAACCTGATTAATCGGAACAATAATCCGGCGGGGGTACGTTACAAGGTATTCTTCACACTAATGTTGTTGTTTTTTTAAGTTAAGCAATAGTGTGCCCAATATTTCCTACCATTGCCCGGTATTCCTTACACTGGTGTCTTTCATAATCGAATGTTATTGATAATAACCAAATCAGCTGATTAAAGTAAAATTTGTGTTGCATTATAATAATATTTTTTTCATCAAATCAATCAATCTCTAAAGATTGATTGATTTGATGAAAAAAATATTATTTACCTTTGATCATCCACTCAGTAATATTTTTCGTTAAAAATAAAGAAAAGAAACAAAAGAAAGATAAGGCAAAGAAAATAAATTGCTGTTTCTTCTAGAGAAATTTATTTACACCAAAGCATAGTATACAATCCATAGTATACTGAATCTGTCCCTGTATACAATGCGTAAGTAAAGTATAGAATAATTTTCATAATTTTTTCCAAAAACAACAGACATTGTATACAATGCTAAACAATGTATACAATGTAATACATTGTCTACATTATAATACATACGTTGTATACAATGCTGACAACAAGTACAAAACGTATTTAAAAAATAAATATACCTTGCCAAACAGGTCAAATTTACAAAAATAACAGGTTTCATAAATCAGTATATATAAAGTGCCCAGATTAATGGAGCACAAACACAAAATCAATAGTTATTTCTAAAATAGCTGTGAAAGTATGAAACAGAATATTTAAACACTTACTTTAACACCCCACGTGCCGCAGGACGTGAACACTTTTGGAAGAAAGGAATTTCGCTGAATCTTCAAGACAGGTCCATTAGAGTATTTGGCTGAGTATGAGGCTGCAATCATTTCCTTTGGTTGTGTGTATTTTCGATTGCACGAAAGTATTTTACCTCTGATGGTACCCATCATGAAACGGTGAGGCTAAATATAATCAAATGCGTTGTTTTAAACAACTAATTTCATTTTTTATAAGAAACGGATTTACCATCAACTGAGATTACTCTACTGCTTCCGGTAGTTACTTTGGTCTAACACAAAAATTGTCAACTTTTGTACTGAACAAACACAATTATGGGTATTTTTTAGGCTTGAAAATAAGTTTGTTTTCCATTTGAGAATGTTTTAGTAGTTTTGGATAATTTTAATTCCTTGCTTTCGGCAACACTAAAGTTTTTGCAAATAATTGTTTTGATAAGCAAATTGTTTACCTCCAAACTTCCATTAAGGACGAATCCAGTAACATGATAGTTATACACCGAAGAGCCATTACATTATGACCACCCTTCTAATGACATGTAGGAGCACTTTTAGCCCACAAAACTGCTAGCACCCGCCGTGGCACTGATTCCACAAGGTGCTGATAGGTAGTCTGAGGTATCTGGTACCAATCGCTCACCAACTGGTCCTGTAATTCCCTCACATTGCGAGGGGGTANGGTACAGTCAGTACCGTCTTTACGCATGGGCACACCCGGGCAGTGCCCAGGGGCCCCAGGCACTCAGGGGGCCCTTGAGAATCTTACTTTTTATAAATTGTATTTAAAAAATCTAAGACTAAACAAAATTATCTTATATATTTTCTTAAATAAATTTATTATATTGTATAAAGTGTGTATTTTGTTTTTCTTTCTACAAATAATGATTGATTATCTTGCAAACAACAATAATTTGAATAGTTTATCACCAGGGAAACTTAAAAAGGCAACCGAAATCTATTTTTCTAGTTCCAATGAAAGTTTTATGCGAATTCAGTTTTTTGGGGTCTACTGAAAACAAATTTAAATCAAAATGTATTTAAATTTGTTCAAATTATTGCATATGTTAAAAATGCTTTATTTTATGTATGTGAAGTTTTTTAGTTCGATTTCAAGCAGTATGACATAAGGGCCCAAAACATTTCTTTGCCCGGAAGCCCTGCATGCTATTAAGACGGCCCTGGATACCACTTCTGGAGAACGCACTAGGTCTGCTCACCGGGAAGACTGATTGTGCAGTTCATAGGAAATAAAATAAATAAAAAAAATTTATCCTTTTTAAGCCAATGAAATGAGGATTCTACAATGTTTCTGAGATTGCAAATTAATGCACTGGAACAAATATTTAAGCATTCTAATTGCATAAAATTAAAAAAACTTCTCTCATATTTTCTAATCGAAATATTTTTTTTTACGCTTAAGCTTATATTTGTTTTTATGCCACCTCAGGCGACCAGCTGGTCCGCATTTTTAGATAAGTAGAATTTCAATTATTTTATCTATTAATCACACAGTCAGAAATCATGACAATCTATAAATATGAATTCATTTGTGCAATTCTGACTTCATTCACGTGGCACATAGCTTTCGTTAGAATACTTTACCTTTTTATCGGTAATTTAATTATCAATGAAGTAATTCCTGAAGCCTTCAAATAAAACTGTAAATTCTGAAGTAAGTCTGAAGGTTTTTGACCTATCTTTTAAACTTATATTTTGCTTGATTCATTCTGAAGATTTTCTGCAATATTTTTCTGCAAAATAAAATCTGAAGATAATTAATAATCTGTAAAAAAGCAAAAGGTTTTACATGTGAGACATACTTTCAGATATTTTTTCAGAATTTTTTAAATAACATTTACTGATTATTTTTTGTATCGATATATTCTATTTTCAAAAAATATTTCGAGATAGAATAAAGTTTACACAACAATTTTCTTAATTTTAAACACTGATGCAGACGTAAAAAAAAAGCTTACCAAGCAGGTGTTGTATTCGAGACATGTTATTCTATCGGACGATGAGCAATCGTTTAAACCTTCATTTAAGTCAACAACTAAACTTGGATAATCCATGTTTCTAATATCCCAGCAAATTATCTAAAGAAGAAAAAAAAATATGTACGAATTAAAAGCTCCAAATCAGCCATTAGTGATAAAAATTTTATATTCATTTACTTCATTCATACAAAAAAATTTAATGATTCCATTAAAAAAAAAAAAATTTAAAATCTTACGTAATTATACACTTTAATTTGATCGTAAGTTACTTATCATTTGTGGTAAAATTAAAGGACTAATTAAGTATTCCCTGCTAATACGTCCACCATTCAAACCACAGAAAAATTACGTAAAAAGAAGAAGATGAAAAAGCGTTCAACTTCTTTTAAGTGTTTTTTTTTAAACATAACTTTTAAACCTTTTAACGCCTACGAGAGGAAATACCCTATGTATATGTTTTGTGACTGTCCATTTGAATATAATAAGATATTTAATATAAGTTAATAATTATTAATTCTGAAACATTTTTTAGAAACAATTCAAATGATTTGTAACTATATGGTTTGGTAACATAATTGTAACTAATATTACACCATAATAACATAATTTCATTCGTTTTTTTTTTATTCCTGACAAACATAATTTTTTCAACGTGCAATTACGTAAAGCTACAAAATAATGCGTACAAATGAGTCTGAATATTTTTTCAAACTTCTAACGATCATTATATATGTATATTTATTTAAAGAGCCTGTTTTTCATAAGAAAACAAAATATTTGACAAGCAGTAACTTAAAATTATTCACATAATCATCACCTCCAACAGAGAGAAACTTGCTGTTTATTTAAGCTTAAAATTGCTGATCTAGTTCAACCTTGCCTCAGCATATTACCTATAACTGCCTTTAAATTTTATATATTTTTAAAAGAGGAATGCTATTACTTTATAATGATTGTACATATTTTACAGGTATCTTATCATTTTTTTATTAGAATTTTTTTAAATTACAAGAGCAAAAGAAAGAAAAAATGAAGATCTAATTTCAAAATTTTTTTATTTAAAGCAATTGTGAGGAAGCGATTTTTAGTACCTTACTTGATTTCAGATCTTGATAGTTTTTTTTTCTTCTTTTTTTTTAATTTTACATAACGCCCGAAATTTTATGGAGTCCTATTTTCGAAACTTCTTTTTACTTCTTTGCATAACTATGAGTGTAGTAGTTGTCATTTTACTCATTAATTTGTAATTTACATAAAATATATCATTGTTTGTTCAAGTATAATATTAACACAAACTATTTTATTTATTTATTTATTTGAAATACCCCATTAAAAACAAAACGATCACAAAATACCAAATAGTTATTATTGAAATGTGAAATACAATTCAATTTATTGTATCACATAAGAAAATTATCTGTTTTGATCTCGATATTTAAGGAACTAAAAGCGTTTCGTTTAAATAGATAACTTAATAATCTTACACAAGATGGCGCTATAACCATTTTAAGTAAGAATGAGTTCATCAAAATTTCTTTAATATCTTAATATTTTATAACTGGAAGTACAAATCTTAACCCAATCTAATACTTAAATTTTAGCTGATAAGCCTAATAAGGTACCGCAATAATTTTTCTATAAATATAACGTAGAAATTTAAAACTATCAAATCAGGTGCACTAACTCCTTAGTTTTCCTTTCTACTAATGGATTTAAAATCAAATATAATCAAATCAAAAATAAATCAAATATAAATAAATCAAATATAAATTATTATAAATTTTATTCCTTACACAATTAATCATATATCCAAAGCAAATTATGGACTTTAATAATTTAATTAAAATTTTAAAAAATTATATAAGTACTTTTTAATAAATATTTGCTTATCCTATATAATATTTAATGGTATTAATTCTTAACGTTACATTATTTAACGATATTTACCAATAATATTTATTTATAAGTCTTTCTTATTATTAATTCATGTTTTCCGTTCTGATTATTAGTTAATAATAAACAAGTAAAATAAAAAAATAAATATAATTAAAGTGAATTCCTGCTTACGTCTACAAAAAATTTTTATTTTAGTTACATTTTATTAAATAATTAGTTTTTTTTCTGCCATATAAAACTAAAAGTAATTAATTAATTTACTTAATTAAATTTAATAACTAATATTTGAAAAAACTATATTAACATCAAGTATCTTCCACTACAAGTTTAAAAAAATATATTTTAACTCGAGTGAATGAATAAACAGATCTTATTATCATAACAGATCTTATCTTAACAGATCTTAACGATCAAAAATTTAAAGAAGATCTATAAAAATATATAGCGAGATGAAAAAACTAATAGTAGGAATTGAAAAAAAAAAGGCGAGTGGTATCAGATATCTATAAAAGTATAAATTTTGTGACGTGAACCACACGTGCTACCACGTAATGTTCTTCTCTGAATTTATCTGACACAGCGAGTATAAAATAATCTATATTATATAAAACACTAATACGTACGTATGTATGTATGTATCAATAATACCGATGATATTTCTTTTCTCGCGCTGGCAACAGTTTTCATTTTTAATTGATTGGATTCGGCGCGCAAGAGCACGTAGTGAGCAACCAGATAACAATAACCAGAGTGAGCATTATCAGGTTGTTCAATTCAGATTCATGCACTAAAAACATGACAATATTTAATTTAAACTCAATTAGGAATTAATTAATTAATTGAAGTGAGAATGCTTTAAAAGGCCGCTGTTGAATTGATATTTTTCTACTGGGAGCTACCTAAACGTCTAAAAAACGTTTAAGTGTTTGTATTGAATGCATTGAATTTTTTTATATTTCGCGTTTATTTATGCATTGAATTTTCACGCTTTAAAATGCAGAATATTAGTGAAGCAATATTTGATAATTTATTTTGCTAATATGTTTCTTATTTAGCTAATGTTTTGATTTTTTCACCATGTACAATCTAAATAGCTAATATACTTTTTTAAAAGCCAATAAGAACATTGGTAGAATTCTTCTACATAAGTACAATACTATGTCTTTGATGATAAAATACTATGTCTTTGATGATAATATATTATGTCTTTGTGCTAGAACATTGTGTTCATTGGCGAGCGAGCGCAGCGAGCCATGGTTCACGGCGTGAACCACATAGGATTGCGTAGCAATTCTCGGGGGTTGGCGAGCGCTAGCGAGCAGGGGGCGAAGCCTCCTAGTTTAATATTTAAATGTGCTCAATAAACTACTTTTTTGTTCAAATGGGCTATAAGTTAGAAATTATCGCTGATGTTATCTTTAAAATATGTAAAAAAAACTGAATCGCTTATAGTAAAATTTAAAGCAATGACTAACGCTTCACCAAGCAGAAAATTCCATTTCGTTTTTCGCTCATCCCTATTTAATTGATGAATTAATGTTTGAAAAAATTATATTAACTTCAAGTATCATTCACTACAAGTTTAAAAAATGTATTTAAACTTACGTGGACGAATAAAAAGTATTTTATTAACGATTGAAAATTTGTACAATATACTTGTATATAGGAACTAATAGTAGGAATTTAAAGAATAAAACTAAAAATGATATTGCTTTCATTTAATTTTAAAGTAATCGTATATTTTCTTTAATAGGTAAAATTTTATAATTCTCATATTTAATTACAGGTTTACAATTATTAAATGTTAAGTAAGTTAAGTTAAAAGTAAGTTAACTTACTTTTAACAATTTCCAATTAATTTCATAATAAAATTTATGTGAAATTGTGTAAGCTCCTTATATGTGTGTATAACTGAATCTCTAAAAGTACCTTTCCATCTGTTGAAGCTGAAAAAAACACAAGACCATTCTTGGAATAAATCCATTTAATATCTGTCACATCCTCCGCGTGACTTGTTGCTATGCTGGTAACGTAATAAGGTCTACCACCAATCCGCGAATCCCATAAACCTAATGAAAATAAAATTCGTCAAAGTTAGAAACCAAAAGTCAAAAACCAAAAACAAACAAAACGAGATGTTAAAAATATGTATGTTAGAAATGCTATAAATTTAAAAAAGAAGAAAAAAAACACTGATAAAAAATACACTGGCAACCTTAAAGAAATATCATTCCAGCATTTTATAGAATTGAAATGAAGCAAATAATTAAAGGATTAAAGAGAATGGTATAAATTTAATGCGAAGTAATGAAACGAAACAATGAACTTTGCACCTAAATAGCAGTTAGGCTTACTTACAACTAGAGAAAAGCGCTGTATCATGTATATATTTGTGAAATAATCTTGACAAAGATATTATTTTTTTTTTTAACTGAGCAAGTTCTGGAAGACAAGATAATAATTTCGCCATCTTTGAATGCCACTATTAAAAATCTGTAGACGAAGGGATAGCTTGGTTGGTAGGACACTGGACTCATGTTCGTGAGAACGGGAGAAAATTCCCGTGAATTAAATGGTGAATGGTGCACTCTAAATCTGTCAGAGACGCAAAGTTCCACATGTTCCCATAACAAATCAATACCTGCTGATACTAAATTGGAGATTGACCTTTCTTTGTTTCAGGTCAAAATTACGATCTATGGATGAATAGAGTATGATTGGTACCCCTGTAAAATGGGCTGTGTCGCGTATGTGGCTGAAGTTGCATTCTTGGCCAAAGATGGCGCCACTAAAAAACAAGAAACGCACCCTCTGTCTTAAAAATTCGTTTGACTTCAAGTAGGCTTGCTGGTATTAGCAAGTGGCTTAAGTATCAACAACAAAAGTCCGTTGGGTCGCACTACGACATGCGCGCTGCAAGCTAGCCAACCATGATATAAGATAAGAAAGATACAGTTACTTTTGTTTTACCTATTTGTCCCGTGCTGCAACCACCAGCTAAAAGCTCCAAATCACTGGGTGAATATTCAACAACTCTCAAGGATGTATCAGAATTAATAGTGCAGTATGGCACGTTGCAGTTATCTAGAAAAGAAACACATTTACACTTGATTGAAGCCATTTCATTTCAATAGACATTATTGATTATCCTGAAACTGAATAGTGCACTCACCAATATCCCATATGAAGCAATCGGAATAAAATTTCCGGCAATCCACAACTTCATCCACTGCATAGGCTCCAGCAACCTTGGATCCATCCAGTGACCAAGAGATATCTGTTACCTTACGAGGTTTTTCACAGGTATCTCTAATAGAAATCAGGGATATAGTTGTCATAAAATAATTTCTGTCTCTTATACTTTGGCAAAGTAATTTAATCCTTTGCATACACATTCCCTAATCATAGCCAAGAACCTAGCCCGGTTTTCCGACTTCTATANATATATCTCACGATTAACACGAAATAACATAACTAAATATCACCTTGTGAAGAACACTACAAGAAATACCAGCCTAACTAGTGATTTTATATTGTATGTGTCGATTATCAGTAACCTAGTAATTTTGAACCCAACCCAAAAGACAAGGAAATTCCTTGATCGTCAAACATTGGAACAAACCGTGGAGGACTTGTTGATGATACTTAGCAGCGTTTGCTTTACATAGACAGGAAAACCACAAAACCCTTAGCACAACTGCAATCGACTGTAAATCGACGACAGAGCAGCTGGGAACAGAATTCTTATCAACCAATGCCGGTTGTTTAGCAGATTGCCAGGATTGAACTCACGACGTCGCTCATATGCTTCAAAGTAACCTCATTCAGCAATTCTTTTGGTTTGTTTTGGTAATGAATTATTCACCATACTCTTCTTTTGAAGTCATTTTGTTACAGAAACAGGAATATTTGCCTAAGGAACAAGTATTAAAATGGTGAAAACATTCAAAACGTCAAAAGTGAAGAACATTCAGAATGAGGACTTAAAAAGATATTTCTGAAAGTTTTACAGCGGATTGCAGAAATGCATTAAACCAAGCGAAGGTTTACTTAAAACATACTAAATGCGTATGTAATTCACCTTATATTTTCAGGAATTATTAGATTAAATCTGAAAATTAATAGCCACATTTTGCGTTATTCCTAGAACTTCCGCTTTATATATCATCTATATCCGCCAGCACTCACAAATAAATTATTTTGTTCAAACTCTACTGAAATAAATATTGTTGCTGTGGAATAATGTTCGGAAATAAATATTTCATTTAAATCTCTTACAAGATGCATAATTTGTTGTTTGCATACATTGCATTTAGTTAAAGGAAGTAAAAATAATGACATTCTTTGATCCATAGCATATCGCGATGAAATAATCAAACAACTGTATAATGAAGAAAAAAAAGGTTGTTCCTTTGAAAAAAGGCTAATTAAAATTAATTTAGTAAGACCGCATTTATAAAATGTTACCTGTTGTTTTTGAATTTGCTCATAACTTCTTATACTAAGTATCATTATTTTCTTTGTTTTTTTCGTTTTAATTTTTTCACTTTTTCATCCGTTTTATTCGTAGTAAAATTATTAATACCCTTAACTTTTCTTTTTAAGAACTCATAATTTTTTATAATATATTTACCAGTATAAGTTTTCCTTATTATAATTATCTTAACAATTTTTGAACAAAAAAAAATAATGAATACCTGAACACACTCAATATTTTGAAGTGAACAATGTATTTACTTGTATTGTTTTCATTATTATTACTATCTTAACAATTTTTTAACAAAAAAAAAAATAATGAATACCTGAACACACTCAATGTTTTGAAGTGAACAATATATTTACCTGTATAAGTTTTCATTATTATAATTATCTTAACAATATTTTAACAAAAAAAAAATAATGACTACCTGAACACACTCAATGTTTTGAAGTGAGCTTCTTCGTGATGAGTAATAACATCTCCTTCAAAATAATCTTCATAAATATTCAACGAATTATTTTCTTTAATAAACATTTCTACCAACTGTAAAAGTAAGATTAAAATTTTAACTAACAACTGCATCAAAATAAATATTGCTAAAAGTATTCGGCTCGTAAATAGTTTCAACTATCGTAGAAACATCTAATACCATTCAAACATTTTCTTAAAACCATTTTTAAAAGAACGTTCTCTTTTCCTTTATATTTTAAATTTCACGACATATTTAAAAAAACACTGATTGCTTCTGTTTAACAACATGCCTTTTAAATTTCAGTATAAAATTTCTTTTTGAACAGAAAAATGCTTTTTAGTCCTGTATTACATGTATTTTATCACGAAAAGTTAGATGAATCAATACAATTCAGAATATTAGTATTCTCTGTTAATTTTTTTTGCTTAAAATAAAATCGCCCTCTCTCTTAATATACTTTTTGCTTTTCAAAAAATCAAGACACATTTATTTAATATTATTAACAAATGCACAATGTGGCAATCAAAAACAATTAGCTATTCAAGCGATACATTATTCAAAGATTAAGTTTTTTGATTTTTGAATATCATTTATTTTGAATATATTTTCAATATTTCCGATTTTTAAATATAGTTATTTAGAGTCTGAATTATCTCATCTGAAAATCTCAAATTAGAAAAAAATGAGAATTGAAAAATTGAAAGTTGCATATTGAAAAATTATTAAAAAAAATTTTATTTAAAGAAAATTTTATGCAAAAAAAACAACTTTTACTGCGTAGTTATTATTTATTATNTGTTTTCTTCATTGTTAAATTATTAATACCCTTAACTGTTTTTTTTTTAAGTACTCATAATTTTTTTATAATATATTTACTTGTATAGTTTTTAATCATTATTATCTTACAATTTTTGAACAAAAAAAAATAATGAATACCTGAACACACTCAATGTTTTGAAGTGAGCTTCTTCGTGATGAGTAATAACATCTCCTTCAAAATAATCTTCATAAATATTCAATGAATTATTTTCTTTAATAAACATTTCTACCAACTGTAAAAGTAAGATTAAAAATTTTAGATAAAAACTGCATCAAAATAAATATTGTTAAAAGTATTCTGCTCGTAAATGGTTTCAACTATCGTAGAAACATTCTATAATAACATTCAAACATTTCTTAAAACCATTTTTAAAAGGAACGTCCTCTTTTCCCTTGTATTTTAAATTTAAAAACAAAAAAAGGCTTATTGCTTCTGTTTAACAACATGCATTTTAAATTTTAACATAAAATTTCTTTTTAAACAGAAAAATGCTTTTTAGTCCAGTACTATATGTATTTTAGCATGAAAAGCTAGCTGAATCAATACAATTCAAAATATTAGTTTTATCTGTGTTTTTTTTCCTCGCTTAAAATAAAATCACGCTCTCTCTTCATATACTTTTTGCTTTTTTTAAAAAAAAAAAACACATTCATTTAATATTATTAACAAATACACAATGTCACAATCAAAGACAACTAACTATTCAAGCGATCTATAATTCAAAAATTAAGTTTTCTGATTTTTGAATATCATTTATTTTGAATATCACTTATTTTCAATGTTTCCGATTTTTGAATATAATTATTTGGAATCTGAATAATCTCATCTGAAAATCTCAAATTTAAAAAAAATTGAGAATTTAAAAATCGAAAATTGCACATTGTAAAATTATAAAAAAATTTTGTTTAAAGAACATTTTACTAAAAAAAATAACTTTTAGAGAATAGTTATTGTTTATTATTATTTCATTTAATATTAGTCTAAAAGTTTTTGAAATGTAAGGTATACAATTTTTTACACCATTTAAAAGAATGTAATTTTACATGGCAAAATAAAAATTTGAACAAAAAAGGTCGACAAAAGGCCTGAGAAATCAAATTTCCAAAAAGTCTAATATTTAAACTTCGATGTCACAGTAACTATTCGACCGATTTCACTCAAACTTTGTATTTGATCATGTGAAAGTACATTCTTTAAAATGATCTAAAAATTGTATACTTTACAATTCAAAATTTTTCGACTATTATTAAATAAAATAATAAAAAATAATAACTATTTACTGAAAGTTATTTTTTGCATGGAATTATCTTTGAATAAACAAATTTTATAATTGTAAACAAAAATGTTTCAATTTGCTTAAAAGGTTTCAGAGATATGACGAAACGCCGGAAAAGTAAAATTAATTCCCTCTTTTTTCCTGATTAGCGCACATACCACTTCAGTACACATATGCCTGATTTATTGTCTTTGCTTTTAACTCACTGAGAAGGCAATGAAGCGTACAAAAATATATATATGTAGTTTCAACAAATTATTATCTACCGAAGAAAAATATAAAACTAATCTCACATCAGCCATATTTTTGATGGAATTTATAAAATCTTCTTCCTTGTATATTTTCTTTTTGTACCTCCATACTTGATCTTCATATCTGGGATCTACTTCAATAGGCCAACCACCCATCTTGTGATCCATGCCGGTAGACCATGTAGACTTCGAGGTCGTATTCACCTGCAAACATATCATTCTATCTTTACCAATTTCTCTCGCCACTAAAATGCATCATTGATTAACCCCTTAACGATCGGTTAATTTTCAAGAAAACGGTCATAAAAGTGTCTATTTTTTTATTAGTGCTATTTGATTAGTGCTGACATCTAGTTTAAAATAAACTAACTATCTACAATTGCTTTAAAAATATCCTGGTACTGCTTTCTGGTGTGTAAAATGAGAAATAAAATGTTTTCCAGGTAAAAGAAATGAATTAGTTTTATTCTTATTGGCGCGTTACTACTGAGCACTCCAGCCTGGAAATATAATGGGAGCGAGAAATAGAGGGCAAAACCCCATCCCGTCATTTTCACGGGAGCGAGAAGGAAAGGGTTAAATATACTGTTGTTGTTTGACTGGGATAAGTTCCCTGTACTGTGCAGGGAAAAAATAAATTTTAATAATAATAATAAAAGAAATAATAATAATATAAATAATAATAAAGAAATAGTAATAGAAATAATAATAAAAGAAATAGTAATGAATGTATTGTGAGAAGAAGAACATGTGTGACTAAAAAAAAATGAATTATTTTTTTTTTTTTA
>NC_092210.1:77451898-77490267 GCF_043381705.1 Parasteatoda tepidariorum
TGAGAAGTATTACATACTTTCCCTAGGTATTGTATATAATGCTGAATGTTTTTAGGCAAGGTATGAAATATGAGAAGTATTACATACTTTCCCTAGGTATTGTATATAATGCTGAATGTTTTTAGGCAAGGTATGAAATATGAGAAGTATTACATACTTTCCCTAGGTATTGTATATAATGCTGAATGTTTTTAGGCAAGGTATGAAATATGAGAAGTATTACATACTTTCCCTAGGTATTGTATATAATGCTGAATGTTTTAGGCAAGGTATGAAATATGAGAAGTATTACATACTTTCCCTAGGTATTGTAGATAATGCTGAATGTTTTTAGGCAAGATATGAAATATGAGAAGTATTACATACTTTCCCTAGGTATTGTATATAATGCTGAATGTTTTTAGGCAAGGTATGAAATATGAGAAGTATTACATACTTTCCCTAGGTATTGTATATAATACTTAGGCATTATATAGAATGACAAATGCTATTTAGGCAAAGTATGAAAAAACGTTCTGATGAGGTTATTATGTAAATGATGTTCATTTCTCAAAAATAAAAATGTTATTCTGAAAAAATGATGAGAGTGCCATTAAAAAAAATTTATTCAAAATGCGTAAAGAAAAATGAAAGCTGTACAAGACATAATTTATGCCTTTCCTATTAAGGGAAACAAAATTTTCGTATAAAATATTCACTACTAAGTCACAATTATTTTCAGTTAAGAAACAAATATTACACAAAATATCCATTTCATCACCTTTACTAGCATGGCCACAGAAAATTTTATACTTTGCTGGTTTCTCATTTGGCATTCTATAGAATGCCTAGGAAATGTGTGAAATATAAATCATTTCATACATTGCCGGCTAGTTTTAGGCATTATATACAATGCCTAGGCATTCTATAGAATGCCGAATTTCAAAATTTGCCGGTAACAAAGCGTACAAAAAATATATATACAGTTTTAACAAATTATTATCTACCGGAAAAAGACATAAAACTAATCTCACATCAGCCATATTTCTGATGGAATTTATAAAATCTTCTTCCTTGTATATTTTCTTTTTGTATCTCCATACTTGATCTTCATATCTGGGATCTACTTCAATAGGCCAACCACCCATCTTGTGATCCATGCCGGTAGACCATGTAGACTTCGAGGTCGTATTCACCTGCAAACATATCATTCTATCTTTACCAATTACTCTCGCCACTAAAATGCATCATTGATTAACCTCTTAACAATCGGTTAAATTTCAAGAAAACGGTCATAAAAGTGCCTGTTTTTTTATTAGGGCCATTTGATAGGTGCTGACATCTAGTTTAAAATAAACTAACTATCTACAATTATTTAAAAAAATATCCTGGTACTGCTTTCTGGTGTGTAAAATGAGAAATAAAATGTTTTCCAGGCAAAAGAAATGAATTAATTTTATTCTAATTGGCGCGTTACTACTGAGCACTCCAGTCGGAAATATAACGGGAGCGAGAAATAGAATGCGAAACCTCACCCCGTCATTTTCATGGGAGCGAGAAGGAAGGGGTTAAATATACTGTTGTTGTTTGACTGGGATAAGCTCCCTGTACTGTGCAGGGGAAAAATAAATTTTAATAATAATAAAAATTAAAAAAATCTTAGCAATAAAAGTATTGTGAGAAGAAAAACATGTGTGACTAAAAAAAATGGAAAAACTTTTTTGTCTATTCATACAATGTCTTAGTAATTCGTGTATTGAGAAAAAGTGCGTGCTTTAAAAATGAAGTGAATACATACTTTTTTCTATCCGACAAAAAAAGCATTCCGTTTTGAAAATTTATCAGAGCTAAGAAATAATTCTAATTCTAACCAAGGTCTTTTATAAGTCTAGTATAATGAATAGTTTAATTTAGAAATTCAAGAAACACCGTGTAGTAACATGTAATTACAGTAATTCCAAATAATTGATAAAACGAAAGCAATAGTGTTAAAGATTTGCTCCTTTTTTTCGCCATTTAGCATCTATTTTGAACAAAAATTTTCTGTATCTGAAAGAAAAAAGAATTGATACAGAAACCTAGTAAAGAAACGATGGTAATTGTTCAGTTGGTTCAATTTTTAAGTTTCCTCGAAAAAATAAAGATTTTTTCAATAACAAATTGCTTCTGATTTTTATTTTTTTCCGGAAAATCTTTTTGCACGAAGATGACAACAGAATTTTAAGGAAAGACTTAATGCTATGATATAATTGAATAAAAAAAATTAATGAAATCACGGAAATAAAAAAAAAACTCCGGAAATTGAAAGTAAATAAACGGATATTTTCAATTTTATATAATCGTAGATTTCAACGTGCGATTCCTGTTTTATTTCGAATATGCAGTGCAACCTGTGTACGTTGAATACTTACGGTAAAATATTTAAATGGTCCATTTAAATTGGTAAAGAGAACGTTTTATTGTTTCAGCAGTTTGGAATTAATTCATTGAGGTTAACTTAGACAGGTGATCAACATATATAATGTTCAATTTAAAAGCTTTTACTAAAGATTTAGATTTCCAACAGGTGTGCTGGTGTTAAACACAGACGAAGTTTTTAAATTAATTCCTTAATTTAATTGCTGATATGATAATGTATCTTCTCTAAACCTATAATTTCAGAATTTTTTGGTAAATCATTATTGTTGATGGAATAAAATTAGAAACTTTTCTCAAACTCAATCTTCCAATTTGATAAAATTTACTCATACGCTAATTTCAAATTCATTGATCTTAATTGCAAATTATAACGAGAGTTTGCAATTTTTTTTAAAATAAATTTTAGTTTCAATTGCCAAATTAAAGTTCTTAAATGCTGTTTTGAATGCAAAAAGTGATAAATACATCATTGAATAAATTCTAATTTTGTTATGGAAATAAATTTTCGTGTATCACAATACATATTTTTTTTTATAATATTATTTCTTCAACAAAAAAATAAAGTATTTTTAAACGACTAAATTGCTCTACATGGGTAAATGAAAATGAAAATTTATCTGATACCTTTCTATTTTAGCGAAATTGTAAATCAAGACAAAGAGGTTTTGCTAAAAGTTATGATTATTAATTTTTAATTAGATATTTGTAAGCAGTGAATAATTTAGAAATCACTTGTTACCAAAAATAATTGTTTTTTGTTCAATAAGAGTATATTATTGTGCTATTTAATTCTTTACTTCAATAGAGCAGTGTTCATATCGCTGACAAACACTTCACCGACAGCTCACATCGCCGACATGATCATTCCGTTTCTTTGCTGACATGATCTAGTCTTTGCTTTGAAAAAAGAAAGTTCTTATTATTTATAAATCATATTTAAAAACTAATAACGAATTTTATAATTTAAAAATAATTGTTCAGATTGTTTTGGTGCCGCGTAGAAAAATATTTAATCTGATCCACTAGCTACAAATCTACATACAATTTTTACAGTCTTAAACACAATTTTTATTTTCTTTATTTTTTTACGTTAGTTATTAGTTTTTTTACGTCACTACAACCACATTTTCGCAAATCCTCTCTATACAACTCGCGAACGCTTTGGGGTTCGCAAACCACCGGTTTATGAAAAATGATATATTGTTTGATATGCAATGCTGCGCAGCAACAAAAAGTATACGCCAGTTAGTTTTTATATTGGTTATAATACATATCTATATATATTTGTTAGAAATGTGCTATCGGCGAAGTAATCGCTTCGTTGATATGAGCTATCGGTAAAGTGCTCTTCTTGGCGACATGAGCTTCCAGCCATATGAACCAAATTCCTTCGATTTAACTGACCTGGTTTATTTGACCTAGGAATAAAACATTATTTTGTATCAAATTATTAAATCTCGGTAAAAAGAACTTATCATGCTTTGATTTTGTTAAAATGCTTTAGAGTAAAATTAATTGAAGAGCAGTTTTAAATTTATAATTTTTTTGTGATTTTTCAATTAATTAACGCGAAACATTTCATTTTATTGAAATTAACTTATCAATAAAAAATTTTGTTGAGTAGTAGGAGTTTTGAATTGAATATTGTTTTGAGAAAATAGCCAATTCTTGCGTTAACTGTCCTAGAATACTAAACTTCGACATTATGGAACTTCAATTCGCATGCTCTCTGGAGACTAACCTAACTAAACATCAGCATTTATACAGCAATTATACAGCATCAATATGCATTCTATTTAGAAGCATTAACTATTTAGAAGAATTAACTGAATTACATAAGCTTCAACTCGCAATTTCTCCAGAGACTTAATTAACTAAACTTAAATACAACATTATAGAGTTTCCACTCGTATCTTCTTTGAAAACTAGATTAACTAAACTAGATATTATGCAATGCAACTTAAAATTAAATCCTCTCTAGAAACTAAAATTATCTAAACTTAAATGCAACATTACGGAGCTTCAATTCTCATCCAAATAATAAATTAACGGTAGGGGAAAGTGGGGTCAATTGTAACATTTTTTACTTAACTATTTTTAACTAGCAAAAAATCCAATATATTATTAGTATTAATTGACAGATGAGAAAAGTAGACTATCCTCTACTAGAAAAAAAAATAAATACCTTATTTTAAATGTTATTATATTAGTTATTAACAATTTTTGACAGTCGTGCACTTGTTACAATTGTTCCCACTTACGGGGTCAATTGTAACAGTTCATAAATTCAACTAAAACATAGTTAATTATGCATATTATCATAGTTGTGATATATTTTTTATTGATCAAAATAGTAGTGATATTTTAGGAGTAAAAATAATAATGAGCAGAGACCTAAAGGGTTAAACTTTTAACTTTAAGGGGTTAAAAATTTTAATTTATGCTGTGAAAGGTGACAGATAAAATAATGCACATGCAACATAATATAAATGATATAGGAAACTATTGGTAGCGCTCAAAGAATTAAGTAATGGTTTGTAAACATAAGATTATTTATTTTTAGCTGTTACAATCGTCCCTTTACTTATTGTTACAATCGTCCCCAAGACTCCATTTCAGCTTCATTTGTTAAAAACAATGCTAGTTAATTAACAAAGCTAATATTTCTTTTCGTTGAAATGTTAATTAAGGTGTCCAATTACATATTCGGTTAATAATTTTTATTTCTTTAAACAAAATTACTTTGTTACAATATAATATTCTAATACCAAAAAAAGTACTTACGTAGCGTGAAAATATCTTTTGTGGTGTAACTCTTTCAAAAGTACATAAAAATGGTTGCCAGCAGGGGTGTGCATGTAGATTTATTAAAAACACCTTGTGCGCCACCTAGGAACCAAATCTGGAACTCGACACTCGAAAGTTTTGCTCTGTTACAATCGTACCCTGTTACAATTGACTCCACTCTCCCCTATAGTTTTTGCAAAATTTGGCTACACTTATAATGGACAGTTACAGCGTCTCTTAGAAATTCTTATTTTCAATCCTAACTTATTGAAAATTCTCTGCTGAATCCGAAAATTTGATTGTTTTTTTTTCACAATTTTTTATTTATTAAATTATTAAACATTTAAAAGGCCTTCGTAAGTGATATAATCAAAAACAATCCCTGATTTCTTATGACGTCACATGTGCTAAATGGAAACGTGCTGCCGACGTACGTTTCCATTTAGCACATTCCATTTAGGAAACGATCCGCTAATATCTCTTGTACTGATGATTTGATTTTCCTGTATTAAGTGCCCATCACAAGGGCTTAAAAGTCTGCATCAAAATAATTTATAATTAAATGCTGACTACTTATAAGGCTACGTAATTGGCACAAAAGCGTACTTTTTCTGAACAAACATACTTTTTTTTTCGACGGAATTAGTTACTTTACCTCAAAACAAGAGGAGGGAATAGTAAAGTCTTAAAAATGTTCTTTAATGTTCATACAGAAAATCGATCGAAAGTTTGAACCGGAAATTTAAGTTTTTATGTCCATATTGCCATATTTCTTATAAAGTTACAAAGAGGATCATAAAATTTTTGTATATAAATAAATGAAATAATAAATAGTTTTAGAATCGACATTTTCTATTTATCTATAGTTGGATGAACAATTTTTACAATTACGTTAAAACTCCGTGTGAGTCATCCCAATAATAATGTGAAATAAGCAGGAAATAAATAAACATTAAAAAGCCCACACTTTCGACCGCTTTCTGATCTAAACTATGTTGACCATATTTTCCAGATTGCGGCTGACTTCCATCTTGTAAGGTCAGGAATACAAAACAGCCGGGGGGAAAGAGGTACGTTTATTCAAAGAAAGTACGCTTTTGAGTATCTAAAAATATCCTCTGCAGTAAGTAATTAGAATATTTAAGTTTATCCTTTCTATCCATTAAAATTGCCTCATAGTATGGAAGAATCTGATAGTTAGATGAAGAAAAATATTTTTTGTTTTGCGCACTGAACATATATTTAAAGCCAATAATCAAATGGATTCTAAGGCTTCTCAAGCCAAGAAAAATGGTAAAAATCCGATCATAAACTCAAAAGATAATGAAATCCAAATAAAACAAACACATTCATTAAAATAAACTTATGATTCCCTACCTTATGTAAAGACCATGACTTAGATAATTGAGTTCCTTTATCACATTTTAAACGCTCGATATATTCGCTCCTAAGGATGCGATCAGGATTTATATCGACAGTAAGATAAGGTCCAGCATCGGAAAAATTGCATTTTTTTCCAAGATTTTTTCTTTTCTGCGAAAAAGATAGACTTATTTCCGAAGTCTCCATAAAGTAACTCTACCCAGCATGAAATAAAACGTTCGATCCAGGGAAAGGGTTACTGTGGAAAACACCAGGTATGCTATGCGCCGTATAATAGCTAATAATGTAACTCACAAAATTGATACTGTAAAAAAATTGCTCCGTTTCTTTATTTCTTCATTAATTTCTTTCGTGATACAAAGCATTAGAATGAAAGGCAGGTAAAAATTATTAACCATTATCGTCTTAGGGCTAATTTTTTTCTCATCAGGAAATGAATCATTTTGTACTTTGTATTGGCAGCTTGGTGGTAGTCGTCTTGGAAACCACAAGTTCAAAAAAATTATATTTTTGCATTATATTGCACTGATTATTATCTCCTCACAGTGTTATGTATTCATATTTCATGTTTAAACTGTTGAATATTTCTGGATATAAATGTAGAGTTTTTTTTTTCTTTTATAAAAGTTTGTTTTAATAATATGGTCCCGGGTACAAGCTTGGCATTGAGCATAAATAAATCTAGAAATTTGTCCAATAGCTTAACGCTTCTCTTTCATATTTCTGTACAAAAAAAATGCTAATGACGCTATTTTGAGAGTTAAACTTTACTTTACATTTTATTTTGCAGAGCAAAATCTATGGGAGACTTTAAAAATTTTAAAGGTGTGTAGAAATATGTACAAAGGAGTACGGTAGAGTCAGAAAATTAACATTCACTAATTAGTTTGTGGGGGCGGAGTTATCGACAATGCCAACCATCATCTAACAAAAGGTACCTCGTGATTGACTCGAGTTACCATGTCTTATATACCAGTGAATTGATGTTTAATTTTCATAGTGGTAGTTACGCCACAATACTCACCCACCCGAATTTTATCAGGGATAGAATTCGATGAACGGATACCACTAGTTGCTGTACTTGCGAGAGACCGGGAGAGCTGGTTTTAAGGTCACTGGGTTTTTGAGTGCTGAATGTGAGAGGTGTATTAACTTCACAGACGTGGTCGCTCCTTTGTTGCCATTAGCAGTCGAGTGTATGCAGGCCGACATTGTGTTTAATCGAGACGAGACTGAGCAGCAAAAGACTGACGATGTGGATGATGCCGCTATCACTAGTAGCAAATCAACTGTTCAATGTGGATCATCCATCAAAGTAGGCGTTACTGTCAAGAGATTGCGAAGTAGTCGATAGTGCGCGATCAAATCACGTCCGGGTCACCAATGTGGAGGCGGAGCTATCGACAATACCAACCTTCATCTATCAAGAGGTACCTCATGTTTGAATCGAGTTAGCATGTCTTATATACCAGTGAATTGACGTTTAATATTCGTAGTGGTAGTTACGCCACAAGTTCAAGAATTGTTAATTTTTTAAACTTGTAGTAAATGTTACCATACGTTCCGATCTACAGCTCGAAAAATTCAACTACGGAGTTGAACTTTGGCATGTCTATAAACTCAATTTTTTTTTTCCAAAGTTCTAATTCCTTCGCAAGTTATTGCAGTTTGAATTGCTTCTTTTGTCAAATTGTTATCAGATTTTGTTGATGAGGTCTTTCAATTTCAATGCCATGGTTAAAAAACATCGTTCAGATTTGTCTCAACGTAGCAGCATCAGTCTCTTGTGTCATTGAATACTGCCCTCCATCCGAACTTGTAATTTTCTTTAATTTCAGAATGGTAATTTTGAAAAGTGGCTGGATTATTTTTATTAATTTTGATGTGAGTGACTAGAGAACTATGACCCAGCTTGCTCCGTTCACCAACCCCAGCGATTGCTCCAATCATTTTTCGTTTTTTCATAATATAATAAACATACTCTTTCATCAAAATTAATAAGTATTCAGTGGGATATCTGCATGTGACGTAGTGTAGGTATCTCGATCCTGATTGGTTGTTGGAATGTGGCATTTGTTTACGTTATCAACTGTTCTTTCCATTTTAATTCGAGTAAGCCTAGCCCGTCAACTATCAATTCTACACATTTATATTCATACACAAAGATTATGTCAGAAATATTTCAATTCTTTCACTGTTTATTTCTTCATTAACACAAAGACAAGTATAGAGCCATGTAGAACATAAACAAACTAATTATGCATCGAAATTACATACACCAGGTTAACACAAATTTAACACAAATTAACACAAATTTGGCTTCACATATTCTGCTCCCGATTTTATTGAGATTTTAAGTTTAGTCATTTTGTCATTAGAGAAAATTCAAGTTTAGTCCTTTTTCTCAGTTTCTTTGGAAACTTCATCTACATTTTTTTTAAAAATGTTATTTAATTTTCGATTATAACCTTGCTAAATGTTTTTCTCTCAAAAAACTATTTAGTAATAGAACAAAAAGTCAATTTCTAATGATGTTTTAACTTCATATGTTGCCCAAACGCAGTCTTACAAAAAACTTCTCAGTTTTTCTCAGTTTCTTTGGAAACTTCATCTAAGTTTTTTTTTTAAATTTTATTTAATTTTCGGCTATGCCAAAACCTTGCTAAATGTTTTTCTCTCAAAAAACTATTTAGTAATAGAACAAAAAGTTAAATCCTAAGGATGTTTTAACTTCATATGTAACCCAGACGCAGTCTTACAAAAAACTTCTCAGTTTTTCTCAGTTTCTTTGGAAACTTCATCTACATTTTTTTTTTAAATTTGATTTAATTTTCGGTTATGCCAAAACCTTGCTAAAAGTTTTTCTCTCAAAAAACTATTTAGTAATAGAACAAAAAGTTAATTCCTAAGGATGTTATAACTTCATATGTGACCCAGACGCAGCCTTTCAAAAAACTTCTCAGTTTTTCTCAGTTACTTTGGAAACTTCATCCACATTTTTTTTTAAATTTTATTTAATTTTCGGTTATGCCAAAACCTTGCAAAATGTTTTTCTCTCAAAAAACTATTTAGTAATAGAACAAAAAGTTAATTCCTAAGGATGTTTTAACTTCATATGTGACCCAGACGCAGTCTTACAAAAAACTTCACAATTTTTCTCAGTTTCTTTGGAAACTTCATCTACATTTTTTTTTTCAAATTTTATTTAATTTTCGGTTATGCCAAAACCTTGCTAAATGTTTTTCACTCGAAAAACTATCTTGTAATAAAGTAAAAAGTTAATTTCTAATGATGTTTTAACTTCATATGCTGCCTGGACGCTGTCTTACTCAAAACTTATAATAGAAGTAAACATAATTTATTTAGTCTTACAGAATTTATCGGTGAACTTTTTATATTCACGACACAGTTCGAAATGTGTTTTTAAGAAAATGGACACAATTAAAAACAGGTGTTTGAAATGCTGTTTTTATAGCAGAAAAATCACACCATTGACTATTATTCTGCATTTTCTTACTTATGGAATAGTAGAAAGGAGAAAAAAAAATAATTTTGCCTTAATTAAGCATTATGAAGAATTAAGCTTGCATAATTAAACTAAGGAAGTTGCTATTAAGGAGTTAGTTAAGTAGTATACTATTTTGTCCCTCGTCTTAAATTGCATTCGAGAAAAGGAAAAGTAAACTATAACATTTTCAAAAGTGTGCTAGAACTGATATTTCCCAATCATAAAATTAACTATTTATCAGAATGCATAAATATATGTTAAAGTGGCGGAAATAAAACAATTCCTTTATTATTTTATATTGCTTCGTGTACATTCTACTACCAAATCGCAAATAAGTTCTCGTAATTTAAGATTTAAAATTAAATAATTTTGGTTTTAAAAAAAGAATACATCAGAACTCATTTCAGCAATGTGAAAATAAATCTATAAATTAACATATAGTTCCGGCAACTTAGTAACCGAAATTGTTTTATTTCATAAGTAATTTTTTAGTAATATTAGGGAGCCCCGCCCCCTGTTCACTGCACTCACCAACCCCCATACTTGCTTCTTGTTCATTATTGTTTATTGTTTTGTTTTTGTAACGTCAATATTTTCCACAAAACCACAGCACATTTTGTGTTCAACCTATACAATTATTGTAGCTTTATGTAAAAATATTTTTTTAATATGCTGAACATAACGAAATATACGATTGCCACCTTGATGTGAATAATAATCATTTGTACTTGAATAACAGTTCAGCTAAAATCCTTTAATTTAAATCTGGCAACATGTAATCTCTCTCTATCTTTCTTGCTCTCTCGTTCTATTTTTTTTTTTTTTTTTGTTACTTTTGCTTGACATCTTCTTGAACGCAAGCTTTTAAATAAAGAAAGATATTGTGAGGGGTAAATAAATTTCAAACAACAATGGATAAAAAACAGATATTTAAACCAAAAAATTTAAAAAAATGATGAAAAAAAACAGTTTAATTCGAAATAACGTTTGATCAAATTGGAATTTTGAATCAAAATTTTTGTAAGTTATCAAATAAAAACGCACTTTCATCCCGTTAAATTTTAGCTCCGTAGTTGCATTTTAGCGTTATTCAGATCGGGCAAACATGTTATTTTTTTCTTTAAGTTAAACAATTAATAATTTTCTTACTAATCGTCGAAACTTAATTTTTTTTTTCATTCCGCCGTAGTCCTTTTACTATATTTACCCACCTTTGTAATTGAAAGTTTCTACAAGTTATGATTTTGGGCAGAGAAGCAAAATGGAACGTAAAGCTAAATATAGTAAATAAATAAATGTAAATAAATTAATAAATAAATAAGTAAAAATAAATAAGCAAAGCAAAGTGGAACGTAAAGCAAAATATAGTAAATAAATAAATGAAAATAAATGTTAATAAATAGGAACAAATAAATAAATAAAAATAAATAAATAAATAAAAATAAATTAATAAATAAAAGTAAATAAATAAATAAAAATAAATAAATAAAAAAATTTTAAAAAAAATGCTGAAGAATAACAGAATTGCCATAATTTTCGAACAGAGTGGAATTTCGAAAGAAAAAAAAAAGAATTAAAACCTCTCTGTTAAGTTCATAAACAAATGTAACCCTTTCAGCATATCAAATTTCAACTCTATGGTTGCATTCCTGCTGCCTGTTAAGTGGCTCGTATAGTATTTTTTCTTTTATGAGTTTAACAATTCACGAATTAATAATCGAACGTTAATTTTTTTTCTTCACCCTTGCGTTTTTTTCTACTCGCCATCGTAATTTCAAAATTTTAAGTCTTTTAGTTTTTGTTTACTCATCAGAATAAAATGTAACATAAAATTGAGCACCCAAAACGCGGAGGCCCCTTATAGGGATATTTAAAAGTTTCAATTAATATCCGTGATAACAAGAATGGATCCCTCATTTTGTTCCCTCCCGAAATAAATTTTCATTATCTAAACGATAAACAATAAACGTTTTTTTTTTCTTTTTATAAATATTTTTTTTATGATTGATAAAGATCTTTTCCTTTGAAATACCGTGACATTTATATAAAAATTAGTTACACGTGTCAAACAGATACGTTATCGACTTATATATCTCTGACGCTGGCCAAATTCTTACACATGTCAAAAAATTCTTACACTTGCCTTTTAATTTTTTCCAGGTCAGGAAACTTTGCTTACCAACCCCAGTGACTACCCCTTAGTCATAATTATTTTTTTTTCCCATAATGGTGGATTTTTTTTCACAAAAAAACAAATAATATTTGGCTAATAAAATACATAGTAAATATAATTCTATGTCAGAATATTTTGAAAATAATTTAATCGTAAACGAAATGAATGATTACCTGGAATTGAAATATAATCAACAATACTTGCAACAAAAAAAAATTCAAAAACTTAGGAATACCGATTGTGTAATTTAATAAGATAAAATAAATTAAAGTAATTTTTACTTGTCAACAAGATTTAGATTATTATAAAAATTCAAATGAGAAACAGATTTGAATTTTCTTGAATTATTTTTTAAGCCTTTCAACAAAAATGTTTACATCTAGCAACATCGAATTAATCTTTCTCTTCCTCTCTCATTACTATTCTTTTTTCAATAACAGTCAAGTAATATGAAGATCTCAAAAGAGATAAAATAATTTGACTACAGCAATGGTTAAATAGTGTTTAACTTATTTCTAAGAAATGAGGAAAATTCCAGGAAAAAATTAAAAATCACAATATTTAAAGAAAAAAAAAACAGGAATTAAAATACAATCGTGTTTTGCTCATAAATAAAGATGGTCCTTTTCGCACGTCTGTCTTGCATTTCAACAGGCTGAAGAGTGACAATTTTCTTAACGCTTAGTAATTTTCGAACTAATCATCGAATATTGAGTTTTTTCATATCATTGTACTACGCATTTTCGTATTTTCAATTATTTAAGTTTTATAGTGTTTGCCTCATCAAAACAAAATGTAACGCAAATTTGAACGCCTAACATAGTGGTGGAGGCATCGCTTGCGATTTTTCAATGTGCAGAGACCTATCTATTCGTATCAATATTTGAAAATGGGTCGTGTGTAGTATCTATGCCAGAACGTGCCGGAAATTCCTATAATTTTTGTGTTTTAATTTTAAGTTTTATAGTTTTTGCGCAGCAAAACAAAATGTAACGCAAATTTAAACGCCTAACATAGTGGTGGCGTTTAAATTTGCGTTACATTTTGCTTTGCTGTTTGCGTTACATTTTGTTTCTATTCGTATCAATATTTTAAAATGGGGCGTCTGTAGTATCTGTGCCAGAACGTGTCGGAAATTCCTATAATTTTTGTGTTTTAATTTTAAGTTTCATAGTTTTTGCGCAGCAAAACAAATGTGTAACACAAATTTAAACGCCTAACATAGTGGTGGCGTTTAATTTTGCGTTACATTTTGCTTTGCTGTTTGCGTTACATTTTGTTTCTATTCGTATCAATATTTGAAAATGGGTCGTGTGTAGTATCTGTGCCAGAACGTGCCGGAAATTCTTATCATCAATAAAAATCCACTCTTTTATATCTGAATTTATTCCAACCAGTTGCTTACCCACCAACAGCATGCGTGAATCTAAATTTAGTTGTATTTATCTAGGAGGGTTGAAGATTTAAATAAGACCCCCCGACCCACAGCGGGAGATCTTGAAATAGAGAGATATTGTGGCACACGAATAACACGATTATTTCACGTGACTCGGCATTCTCTCTCTTACCTACCCTGACCTTAATAGGGGCCTTGCAACTAACTGAAATTTACGTCAGAACGTTTTTTTTATTCAGTTCTGTTCCTTGTTTATTTGAACAACATCAATCATTATTGTCCGGTTTTGATTCTACGATATGGATAAGTGGAAATCTGTATTCAGCTCATAATTTGTTTCTTCTGTGAGAATACATTAAGATAAAAGGCTTGATATCGACATATTAAACTAGGCTCTTTTTTTTCCTTCTCTAATGATGTACAATCATAACACAGAATTTTAGAAAAGACAATACCACTGTGAGTATTTGAATCGAGTAACGCATAGTTTATAGAGGCATCCACTAATTTAACTAACTTCTTGAGTATTTATTTTCTTAATACATATTTCTCTTACGTAGAACTCAAATTAAGCGGTATTTCAGAGTTGTTGTAGGCAACAAGTGCTGTGATTAATCACAAATCATTTATTCTATTTTTAATGGCGTAGTGGGAAAAAAATATTATCAAAACAACCATGGTAAAATGGTATCTGGATTTATGAGAACACTAAAAAACTTAGTAATTTTTACCGAAGAGCTTTTGTAATGATTTTGGTAAAATTAACAATAAAATATGGTTTTATAATCGATGATAAAATTTGGTTAATGTGGTAAAATCTGACAATTAACATGGCACGAAAACCATTTATTCGGTAAAATTTGCTTTTCAGTTTCGTATTTTTTACTAAATGTGCGGTAATAAGAACTATAATTATGAAAACAAAAACTCCCGGTAAAACGTTACCATATGAATGAAAAAATTATGAATAGTTTAAAAACTGTATTTTTTGGTTATATTAACCAAAATTATATATTTTTTCCCGAAATACCATAACCATAAAGTACGGTAATTTTACCAGAGTTTTTCTCCTTACGGATATCCTGTGAAACAACAGAAAATGACTAAGGAATTGAAAAAAGGAAATTAACCGTTTTTGATTTTATCATATTTGGACAACTGATGACCTGTATCATGTAAATTATACACTAATGAAAAAAATGACTCTAATTTCTGTACTTATTAAAAGTAGTGAAAAGTAGTTTTGTGATTTAATGAAGTTTTTAAATTGCAGCAACATCGTTTGCTTATCACAGATTTTACGTTATTTAAACAATTTTTAACTAATTTTAAAAACAACCAACTTAAACATGAAAAATAATTTTTAGCAATGAGTTCCGAATTTCACTGAAGGAAAAAAAAGCAACTAATTCTTATCGATTTCTTTTCGTCTAAAAAAATCGCTTTAAACCAAGTAACTTTAAAAGGTATGAAACATCTTCACGCTTAAATAATAAGTTTTTTTCCTCAATTTCAGTTTTGTATTTCCATAGCATAAAAGATATTACACTCTTTAAGTAAACAATATATAATCCTGAAAATTGTGTTTGACAAACAGAATAAAAAAAATTTAAAAAATGATTTTTGTATTTTTTTTTATTACTATTTGCGATTTGGTACACATCATATAAAAACTACTTTAAATTATACAGGGAAAACTTCTATATGTTCTGCAAACTGAAAATATTTTCCAAAACCAATTAATATTTTTAAAACAAATTTTTGCTCTAAAAACATTAGGTTTTAAAAAACTAAACGCAAAAAAAAAAAAAATTTGGGAAATTCAGTTATGCAACAAACTTTAGTATTTACTACAAAGATTATGATACATTCACTGTTTGTGTTGCTGACGTATGCCTGTTTAGGCAGAGGGGATGCGATTGTTCTTGTTTTCCTGTGGCGCCATCTATGACCAAGAATACGACTCCAGTCCAGTACCCCCAGAGGTTTTGATTTGTTATGGGAATATGGAGGACTTTTGCGACTCGACAGATTTAACGTGCATCAGTCACTTTACTACACGTGGGAGTCTTCGGCTTGCGGGGTTCGAACCCACGAACTCTCGGACATGGGCCCAGCGTCCTACCGACCAGGCTATCCCAACGATACATTTACTATTATATATTTATAGACAATTGCGAAATTTTTAAATAAGTATATTTGTTCTTAATAATAGTGTCCTCCAATGTGTATCAAACTGTAAATAAACTAAATTTTTAAAACCTCATAAAACAGTTTAGATATCAACTTAGTTACGTTTAAAAAAAAGTTTCGTTAACAAAACAATTAATCCAAACAATTAACAGACATCTCAACCCTCTTTTAGCAATACCTTAAATATCGGAAAAGTTTTTTAAAAAAATAGTTTTTTGCGTTCTAACAAAGAATTATAACATTTAATTATAAGTTGCTCATGAAAATGTGCTTGTTTAAATTGATATCATTTCTGTGTCGTTTGAAAAGGAAAAAAAACTTCATAAACAAAACATCTTTATTAAACCACAACAAAAATAAAAATTATATATATATTAAAAATTATATTCAACAAATTTAATTTGTATCCGTTTCTTCCTCTCCTCCCCCTTCATCATTTCTATTAGCAGTCACTCCTTTGGTCTCGCAGATTCTGTGACTAAGTTCATGTACACCTGAAAGTCATAGCTTGAAATTTCTGGTAAAACAAAAATGTTTCAATGTTAATAGAAATTAAACTTATTTTTGCGAATGACTACTAAATTAGAACATTATTATTACACATAGCATTTTGTTTACAACACTGAAATTTCTTGAAAAAAAATGGTTAAATAACAATTTATTTAATTGTTATTTGACCATATTTAAACAAAACAGTCAAATAACCCTAAAAAAGATGGTATTCAAAATATTGGCAGTGAAAAAAAAAACCGTTTATTAACCGCTTTCACTTAATACGGTTAAGCAACAAGAATTTTATCGCACCAACTTGGCTCACCTAATGAAACCACTTAATTCCTTGTAGATGGGTACATTTTATAGCCGAGAGGAGTAGTATGTCGATCTCATGACCCGCAGAACGAAATTTCGAAGAACAAGTTCGAACTCCAGCACTGACACCACAATATTTCCTCTATTCCCTTCAATAGATGAAGAGTTTCCAGTGTCCTGTTCTCCCCAATTTGTGACCCTGAGAAGTTAGAATACAATACTCTCATTTCCGCATAGATGGCAGCAACGTAAAGCTGCTGAATTGTCTTATTGTGCTGTTCAATATCCCTTTTACGGTTTTGACACCATGCTAGTGGTAAATGGTAAAAAAACGTATAGTTTTATATTCATTGTTTTTTAACCATATTAGTTGTAAACGGTTTCAAAACCGTATAGGTAAAAAATGCTATTCGCAGTGCGATTAATTGGATGGTTAACGGTTATTTGGAACTTTACGATTAATTGGATGGTTAACTGTTTTTTGGAACTTTACGATTAATTGGATGGTTAACGGTTATTTGGAACTTTACGATTAATTGGATGGACAGACTGCTTCCGGTTATATTACTATCATTTTAGAATGAAAATTCCAGCAGTGACGTATGAATCAATATATTCGTATTTTTAATTATAGCCTTAATGGTTTAAAATAATTTCTTAAAGTACATATTTTCAACTTTTTCTTCAAAAATGAAAAGAAGAAAAAAGCACAGAATAATATTCTTACCTGAAAGAAGCAAGATATTTGTACCAACCACAAATATTTTAACATAAACACTAAAAAACATATATAAATTTGAAATCTGCTGTTCTTACTATTTTAAATCAAAGTGAAATCTGAAGAGAATATAAAGTATATCATAAGAAATATCTATCAGAAAAAGAACAAAATCAGAGGAAATAAAGTACATCAGAAGAAATATCTATCAGAAGAAATACATAATCAAATGAAATAAAGTATATCAGAGGAAATCTATATTCAGGGGGGAAATATATCAGAAGAAATATCTATTAGAAGAAATATATAATCAGACGAAATAAAGTATATCAGAAGAAATCTATAATCGGAAGAAATACAGTATAACAGATGAAATATATAATCAGAAGAAATAAAGTATATTACAAGAAATATATAATCAGACGAAATAAAGTATATCAGAAGAAAACACGCGCATTACTCGCTTTGAATATTAAATATAAAGAACAATTATTTATAACCATTTCTTATTATTTATTTCAACAATAAATTATTTAAATGTTGTGTTGTTCAAATTCTACTTTCATTCGAAAAAGGTATATGCTACAAATATTCTAGTAGAAAGTTTATAAAATGTGCTCGTAGCAGCATAATACTATGCTATCGTAAGAAATTACGTTGGTTGCTTTTTAAGAAAGATAAATAAAGAAATTGCAAATTAAATTAATTGCAAATTATCCAAATCCTACGAAACCGTAACAAAAAATACAGTGAAAATTGAAGAATAGTTTTAAAATAGTAAGCAAAGGTCTTACAAAAAAACATAGCATTAAAGTACATTCACTTTTCCTTCTGCAACACAAGGACTTCCTGGCGGCTGTAGTCTTTCTAGTAATGCATCAAAAAAAGGTTTCGAGAAATACCTCAGAAACCATTGAAAGACGAAAAATAAAATAACGTATCCAATTTAGCGCTTAGAAATCTATAGCAAAAAGGTTTTATTTTCAGTTTTTGTGTAACATTTGATGATTAAACGCGATGATAATAACAATAATAATAAAAACTTTTCACATGAAATAAAAACTGTATTATTAACATACAAACTGTTAATTTTCTGTAAAGCAGATGAAGAAACCAAATGCTAGAATCTAAAATTATTCACGATAATGAAAAACAGTTTTGAGATAACGCTTTCAAACTGCTGCGAAGTTTTGCATTTTTTTGCTGTTTTGTAAAATATATTGTTTGCTTTTTTTCACAAAAAAAGAATAAATTGCTAATATATTTTTTTAAGAAAAATAATCATTTGAATGAATAAATTAAAAAACAGCTTTAAAAAAATAAAATCGTAGCTATAATCACAATTATTCATTGTTTTTCATTTAGCAGTATTATTGACATATGAAAAATTAACTGAGTGTAAATTATAAAACTGACTGTTATGTAGAACTGTATAATTACTTATTAAAAAAATATTATTTTTAAAGTATTATCTTTTTTTAATATTTTTCTTAATATTCAAAAAAAAAAAAGAATTATATAAGCATTGTTTTAGAAATACAAATTTTAAAACTTTGAAAAAAAATATCTGAGCAATTTATTTGCAAGGTAGTCTTAAACAATTAAAAGAAAGAGAAAGATTATTTAAAAAAAAAGTGTTCTAGAGGAAGGCGTCTTTCTTTTTTTAATTCTAAATTACCTTCAACAAGATGAGTGGCGCCTTCATGTCGTTGTTGTCTGAGACTGATTCAATGAAAAACAAAAGGAGCGGGAAATAAATTGCATAAGATATTTTAAGATGATAAAATTGCATGAAGCAAAGTTTTATAACCACGTGAGCACCATGCTGCCAGAATGTGATAATTAAATAAACTATTTGATTTCATTACCTACACGTCAATAACAACAAACGATATATATGTTACCGGCATTGTATAGAATGCCTAAAATTAGCCGGTAAAGTATGAAATGATTTATATTTCACACATTGCCTAGGCATTCTATAGAATGCCAAATGAGAAACCAGCGAAGTATAAAATACATCTCCGATTCGTCAAAATGTCATTCAAAAATGACAAATTCAAAACGTCATCCGCGTTTATATTAATTTATTCGTGGATATAATTACATTTATTCGATATTTTAATACTTACTGACGATGGATTAGAAAAAACATCAGTGTTGGGTATACCGGGCAGTGGCACTTGACCTTAAAAAAACATCAGTGTTATGTATACCGGGCAAATGTATACCGGGCAGTGGCACTGAACCTTAAAAAAAACATCAGTGTAGGGTATACCGGGCAATGACACTTGACCTTAAAAGACATCAGAGTAGGGTATACCGGGCAATGGCACTTGACCTTAAAAAAACATCAGTGTATGATATATTGGGCAAATGTATATCGGGCAGTGGCACTTGACCTAGTATATATTTCGGACATTTACCAAAGGTCTAATCATACTAGGTCTAGTTAAGTGACATTGCCCTGTATGCATTTGCCCGGTATATCCTACACTGATGTTTTTTTAAGGTCAAGTGCCATTGCCCGGTATACATTTGCCCGATATTCCAAACACTGATGTTTCTTCTAATCTATCGTCAGTAAGTATTAAAATATCGAATAAATGTAATTATATTCACGAATAAATTAATATCAAATCGGATGTAATAAATTTTTCGGACATTCACCAAAACGATTATGTGATTGTCAACATTCACCGGTGAAAGTCAACAACCACCGATTTCGGTCATTCACAGTAACATGCACATCATTTACATAATAACCTCATCAGGACGTTTATTTCATACTTTGCCTAAATAGCACTTGGCATTCTATAGAATGTCTAGGCATTTTATACAATGCCTGGGAAAGTATGTAATACTTTTCACATTTCATACTTTGCCTAAAAACATCCGTCATTCTATACAATGTCGGCGTTTCATACTTTGGAGGTAACATATGTAATAAAACAATTTTGATACACAAAAAAAAAATAATAATAACACTGAGATAACAGGAAATGTAAAAATAGAGCCGTCGTAACACCTGGTGGGCCAAGCAGGACTCTTGCCCTAGGCCCCACATGATTAAAACTCTAGAAAACCTCCATACTGATAATATTCAAAAAGAATTATTTTTTTAAAAAATGGAATATAAATTGAAATATTTTTAAAAAAACAAAAATTTTTGATATTTTAAATTAAAAATCTTTTTTTCCCTATTTTATCACTTAAATGGAAAAGAAGATAATTATCTCCTCATTTCAAAGAGACCCGAACCATGAAAAATCTTCATATGAATCAAAATTTTATGATTCGAAGATTTATTTAAACAAATTTAGATGTTTACTTATTTACTGAAAAGAGGGCTCTCCAACGTAGAACTTCTCGCCACCAATGCGTTTAAAAAATATAAAATTTAAGATATAAAGTAAAATTTATAAGAAAAATAATATTAAGTTGTTCTGTTTTAGAAATGAAATTCTAAAAATCGAAATAAAAGCATATGTTTCAATAATGTTAACTCAAATAGGGAGTTCCAAGTGTTTCACTTTTTTAGGGTACCGTAGAAATAGAATATTTAACTGGCCCTAAAATTATTTGCCCTTGGACCCCCCACTAAATCTAGCAATGGTTCTATGTAAAAAAAAAATTGTATTTATTTATTTATTTTAGTTTATATAGTGAAACTTAGCCGTGGTGGCTCAGGGAATAAAGTGCTCGCCTCCTAATGAGGTGACCCAGATTCAAATTCCTGCATTGGCTGGCCGTTACGAATTCTGTTCCAGGCTCAAACCGATCACAGTGCTGACATAAAATATCCTCAGTGGTGGACAGATCATGGGTTAGAGTCCCGTTGTCGTTGAGCTGTTTCCATGATTTTGAAGTCCGTGGAATTCCCTCTTTATGTAACTCAAACGTGGGTTAGTTCCTCCACGAAGACTAGTTTGCACAATGCTTGATCCAGGAGTTCCTTTTTCTGCTGGGTTGGGTTCAAAATTACAAAAGCTGAGTTAAACACTGCGTATTTTTAACTCAGAATGAGGAAATATAAAAATAGTTAAGCTTCTATCCTACAATAATTATTGCTCAAAATAATTCCTTCACTCTAGAATTAAACAGTAACTTTGCCTGAAATTGGCCATCGAAATTCAATGTTTTAGGCCGGGCTTGATAATCACATGAGCAATGTGGCGTAACTACCACTATAAATATTAAATACCAAATCACTAGTATATAAGACATGTTAACTTGATTCTATCAAGAGGTACCTTTTGATAGATGAAGGTTGACATAGTCGATAATGGAATCCCCACAAGCAGAAATGTCATTCGCCCAAGGCACTTAATTCTCATTTAAAAAAAATCAAATTATAAAAAAAAAATTACTTTTTACTTATTTATTTATTTTTAAAGAAAAGGTTGCCAGTACTTTAATGAATGTTTTATAGAAATAAAATCGTAAATAATGCTTTCTTTCAAAATAAGATATATTAAGTTAATTTATAACATAAAAAGAATTTAAGCTTATTCGAGATCGACCCGGATAACTTTCATCTTATTAAAAGCGACATAAATTTAATTAAATGAATTAATATCAAATTTCAAATATTCATCAAGATGTCAGGCAATAAGTTTTTAGTTTGAAACCTTTAATATTAATATTTATATAATTTATTTTTACTTTACGTGTAATTTTTTTTTCTTTGTAAATTATTCGAAGTGAATGAGAAATTTTGAAGACCCGGAAATCAGTTCTTCTCCCAGTGCCTCGATTTTCCTTAATCGGACCCTAATTTTATAATAAGACTGGATTTTAATATTACAAAAAAAGCTTTAGGGATTATTTATAACCTGCAAATGCTTTTTGAGACATTTTTTGTTTAAAATTTATGGACTCCCTCCGAAATGACAGTCAATTCTTGACTGTGCTGCTGTAAGCCATCCAAAAATTCACGTAGGTAGTAATTTTTATAGAAATTCTAAGTTTTAAATTAAAAATTGTGATTTTTTTATGAAGTGTATAATATAGGATTACGTTTTAAATTGGCGCATACACACTCTATTTTCGTTATTTTTTTTTCAATAAACGCTTTTAAAAAACGTGACTGAGTTTTGTTTATACACGGCTCAGTTCCCTTCTTCAAAGCGTGGACGTTAATTGGTTATTTTGTTTTGGCACGAACCTTAGGTTTCAAAAGAAGTTTCTTCTGCATAAAATCGCATGGATATGCATGATCACTAAAATGAGAAACGACGAGATTTGAAAATTATTTAATATTGCAGGTACCCAGCCTGTTCGTAGGATGAAATTTAACTATTTTATCAGAAACGTAAAACTGACTTTCAAGTTCACCACGCGTTAGACTACTGTCTTTCTCAGTGACCGCTTAAAGGAGTTTGTTGTCCAAGGCTTTTGGTCACCTACTGTGATATTCATTATCAACGGACAAATCTGAATTTTTCAAACCAATTCTTTGATTTACAGCCCTATCTCCAAACGCTTGCAATATTCGGCAATTTGATGCAGCTGTTTATAAACTTACATTAAAATCGCAAAGCAAACAACACGAGCTTCTTGGGCACTTTTTTCTTCTTCTTCGCAATTACAATCGAGAGTGATGATGAACTAGCTTTCAGCTTTCACAGAAACTGATATTCTTACTGAGAAGTTTTCAAACCACGTGATATGCTGCTTTGCATACATATTCTGATTTGCGTGCACTTTATTCAATAACAAAGCAAAAACAGCAAGAACACTATTAGTTACATTGGACTTGAAATCTATTGCCAACGCCGACTACACAATATTGCTCGATTTAGAGAATATATATAAGCCAATCTCCAGATAATGTGACATTTGACTAAATTTCCTTTATTTAATTTATTTTTCTAATAATGATTCTTTAATTTTTTCCGTTACTCATTTTAAAAGCAATAGATTTATTATATCATAAATATTATGATAACACTAGTTTGAATGTGTAAAATGCCACTTCTGTGTTTTGCTGTCCCTATCATTATGCCATGTATTCTAAGGAAATTTTCAATACAAACACAAGTATAATTTGTACACATTGTTCATATTTTTTCTACTATTTATTAAACATATCAAGAAACATAAGAAATAAGAAAAATGCTATCTGTTACTCTATTTGTCACCACCTTCCCTTAGTATAAATGTTATCAAATTGGCCAAGTATTTGAAACGAAATAGAGTCGAATTGTTAGTGGGACTTCATCATCTTACGCAGGAGAAATACAGTTAATTTTTAAACTCTAGTTTAACGATTTATGCATCTAAATCAGTTTGAAAGTAATAATATTTTTTAGCATTGAGTACCGTTCTCACTTTTCCTATTTTAACTTATTTTTATGATTTATTTTTGTTTTATCATTAATAGTCCTTCTAAGGACTAATTAAAAGAACACGCATAATGAGGACATTGACCTTAATCGGTATTAGTTATTTAATTGCATGGTTTACTCAAAATTCTGATATAGATTTGCATGCATTATTATTATTGTCATCCGTAGTAGTCTTTAGTAGGATCAAAAGCAGTAGCGTAACGCGGGATTTCTTTTTGGGATAGGTAGAATAAAAAATTAAGTAATAGTCTTACAGGACGCTGCAAAACATTATAGATTTCATTACGTGAAGTGATTTCAGTCTTTCTATTACATTACGAAATGATGCGAATCTTATTTTGAAAATCAATGATTAATTTTTAACGTATAGCTTGTTGAATAATATTTTCCTTAAAAAAAATAGGAAGAATAAATGGGCAAAGTCAAACATAACGATGGGAATCATTCCATCATGTTTGTTTTCCTTTTGACAAAGTGGGTAACCTGAAAAAAATAAAGAAAATAAGTTTTAAAAAAAAACAGACAGGTTCCATTTTTAGAGCCGTTCGTTTACCCTTAGAGAGATCATTGTGTATTCTAAGAACGAATTCAGTAAGTCCCCAAGAAAAGGCCTCCTCCAGCTTTTGCAAAGTTTAAGACTGGCTTTCGCAGCCCACAACATTCTAATTCTGTGTTTGGTTCTGGATTGCTGACTGTGATTCGAGGCATTAAGGTCAAGACAGAAATATTTAAAAAAAAATTTACAATGTTTCTCTTTTTTTCTTAATTTCGGATGCATTCATGTTTAATGACGGCTTATCAAAAAGATATGTTGTTTTTATTATTTCATTTAACCTTTTTGTTTAATGTCAAAAATGAGATACAATGATTTAGACGAATAGTTTTGAAAATTGTTTTCCATTTAAATCTTTTCCCTGTAACATTACTCCCTTGAACAGCAAAAAAGATTTATTTATTAGAAATTTTTTTTGTCGAAATAGTAGAAGATGAGTAGTTTTTGACATGTTATAAACATGCAATTTTTATATCCTTAATGTAAGAATTTGGCGGTGATGTGGAACTGTACCGTATTATTCCAGCCTCGTTTTTACAAGCTTTTACAGTACTTATAGAAAGTTTGTCAATAGTGAAATCACAAAAACATACACTGTTAAAAATTTCTCAGAAAAAAGGTTAAATAACAATTTATTGAATTGTTATTTTACCATATTTAAGCAAAACAGTCAAATAACCGTAAATGAGATGGCATTCAAGCAGTTAATTTTATTTTATATTTTATAACCGTCGTTCAACAGCCGATCCAATTTTACGGGTTTACGACTACTAATGTTCAACTCCATAGCCTTGCAATCTTGAACCCAATCCGGAAGACAAGGGAGCACCTGGATCGAGTAGTGGGAGAAGTTTGCCTTCGTGGAGGATTTTTTGATGGAGCTAACCCGCATTTGCGGCACCACAGAAACCTCCCACAGCCAGCCTGACGGCAAGGGGACTCTAGCCCGTGATCCGTCTACCACTGAGGATATTTCACGTCAGCACTGTGGTCGATGCAAGCCGGATGCGGAATTCGTATCGACTGGGATTCGAACCCGGTTCACCTCATAGAAAGGCGAACGCTCTTCAAGCAGTTAATTGTAGGAAAAACCGTTTATTGACTGCTTGCACCTAATACGGTTAACAACCAGAATTTTATCGCACCAACTAAACCCGCCTAATGAAGCCACTTAGTTTCTTGCAGCTGGTCACATATTATAGCCGAGAAGACTAATCTGTCAGTCTGACCTACAGAAAGGGGGTTCAAGTGCCAACGTTGACACCACAATGTTTATTCCTTTCCCTTTAACACATGAAGAGTTTCCAGTGTCCGGCACTTCCCAATGCCCATTATCTAACAAAAAGCCCAGCTCCAATGTCCAGTTAAATTTTCTTTTACGGTTTTGACAGATTGGTCAAAACCGTAAAAGTCAGTAGTCGTAAATGGTTAAAAGAACGTATACTTTTGTATCCATGGTTTTATAACCATCCTAGCTATAAACGGTTTCAAAACCGTAAAGGCAAATAATTTTCTTGACCGTAAACTTTACGGTTATTCTGATGGACTGACTGCTGCCGGTTATTTAAAAAAAAAAATAGTGCGTGGAATCCCTCCGCGCGGAAGAAGTGAAACTTCGTTGTGTGGAAATGAAAATAGGAAGGGGTAGAAATTGATATTTAGTGAAATCATATTGTTTCTTTAAGACAAACTTTATTAACATTGCTTACAATTGATCGCATCTTTTAATTATCATTTTCGAGTGGAGAAATATCCAAATCTATAACATTTACAATGGGATTATGATAACTAAAGTAAGATACGAAATGTTTGAGTTCTATTTTTTCAATATTTCTTGCAAAAACTGCATCAATGGTAGTTCCCCCTGTTGGATCATTCCTACCATTTATCATTTCCAATCCAAATTTGTCTTTAAGGAAGGTCAATAATGTTTCAGCTTCAGGTAACGAGAAATTCACATTAAAATCTCCTGCAAGGATCACTAGCCGCTCGTTGCCATGGTAGCGTTAAACGCCTAACGCAACCTTGTTGGAAGTCGCATTAGAAGTCTCACTTCAAAAAAAAAAAAATTCTTTCTTTTTTGCGCATTTTTCTTTCTATTTTGTTTCACTTTTAATAAGGATTCTCCAGATAGCAATAATGAATGAATGATATTCTTCTTAAAACTTAATAGTTTTAATGTTAAATATAAATTCAAATGTGGAAATATGATAGTTAAGAGTTTGGTACCCAAATTGGTGGCATCATAATTTAATATCAAACTAATGACTATGTAATAAACTGAGTATATAATAAACTATTTCGTACTAACTCAGATGTATTCTTATACATAAATCTGCTCAATTTAGAAGTATGAAACAAATTTAATCAAGATAAAAAAAAAAGTCAAGATGTTCAAGTATCAATTAAGATAACACTGGTTCAAAATAAATCGCAAAGGTGATAAAAAAAAATTGATTGTACATGAATCTACAAATAATTATTTTATGTTAGCTATCCATTACTTTTGCTGAGATAAAAATAGGTATCTTTAGTAAATACTCGTATCAAGTGCACTTATTTTAAGGAATTCTTCTGCGTTCTATTCAATAAAAGTTGTTTTTAACACATAATAATACACAAAATAGCACGTGAAAGAAGCATGGAATCGTTTTTTTTAACCACGCGGGATAATTATAAATAAGATTATTTTACATATCTCAGATTTAGATACGATTTTACTTTTGCGAAAATATGTGTATAAATTTCATGTAATCTATATCTTGTATAGCTGGCATACGGAAAAAAGAAACATAACTTCCATTATTGAAAACGGAAACTGTTTATTTTTAATGTCCATTGTTCTCTTTAAATTACAGAAATATGAATGGGCATTACTTAAAAGATGGAAACGGAGTGAAATGTTAAGAAGCCTCTACAATTGTCTTTTTGTATTTTTTGTTAATTTTTTTATTTTTATTTATTTATTTCTCATTTTTTTTAGTTCTAACAAACTTGTGATGATAGAGTGTAATTCGACAGTACTATACTTTTCAGAAAGGTCGAGGAAGATAATAAAAATAAAGGAGAAAATAAAAGAGAGTAAAAGAGATAAAATAAAGGAGGATAAAATAAAATAAAGGATAAAACAAAATAAAAGAGTTAAAATAAAGGAGATGTTCTATTAGATTAGGAAAAATAATACTTGATAATTTTTAGAACTTCTAACATATTTTTCTTCAAAAAATATAATAATAAGGATAAGTTTGTAAATAATTTAAATTTATACACACTTGTCTATTTTTAAATTCAATTAAAATTTAGTTCATTTGCAGTTTAAACTAATGAAAAGCGATTTGGATCACGCTAAAAAAGTTTTTTTTTTAAATAAATTATGCCAAAACTTATCAAAAATTTAAAAACAGACATATGTATCGTATAATAAATACCAGACTACTTTTCAAAGATGTTGATTGCAGAACTACATAGGAATTAATTTCTTGGGAAAAAAATAAATATAAGAATCCTAAGTACCTCCCGCCTTTTATCTCAGATTGTGTTTGGATGCTTTGTTTTTTTAAAAAATTATTAAATAAAAAGGATTAAAAGCATTTTTGGAATTTTCTCTCTCGTCTCCACTCTTGATGGTTGAGGTTGGGAGTAAAAAGTCCTGTTTATTCATCTAATATTAAATTATATTGAAATATACTTAAAAAAGATATATTGGAATAATGGGCATCAGTTTACTAGACTATTTGTTCACTAAAAGTTTTGATCACTAGTCATGGTTATCTTTAGTTATCAAAAAACTCAGTTATTTGTAGTCAAAATAGGGTAGGGTGTTATAGGGTGCAACAATATTTTTAAAAAGCGAATTTATATTTTGCGATCCGGGGTGGCTAAGGGGATAGAGAGCTCGCCTCCCTATGATGTGATCCGGGTTCAAATCTCAGCGATGGCTGCTCGAAACGAATTCCGCACCCAGCTAACCTCGACCACAGAGCTAACAAAAAATATCCTCAGTGATAGACGACGGATCATGGATTAGAGTCCATGGATTTTCGTGTCTTTCCTCTCCACGAAACACAGATACAGGTTGTTCCATAAAATGCACCTCCACGAAATCAAATTTCTTCCAATACTTGATCCAGGAGTTCCCTTGTCTTCTGGATTGGGTTAAAAATTACAAGGTTAGGGAGGTGAACATTGGTAGTCGTAAACTCAAAGGTGGATCTGCTCTTCGATGATTATAAAAAATATGTACGCGTGAGTCGCAGGAATTCTGGAGTTATAGCGTTCTCCTTCCAATGAGGTGACAAAGGTTCGAATCCAAGCTGTAGCTGGTTGATACGAATTCTGCAACCGACTCGCACCGACGAAATTGCTGACGTTAAAATATCCTCAGTGGTGAACGGATCATGGGATAGAATCTCCTTGCCGTTGGGCTAACTGTGGGAGGCTTTCCTCTTCATGTAACTCAAATAAAGGGTTAGGTCATCAAAAATTCCACCTAGAAGGTTAATTTGCTCCAATGCTTGACTCTTGTCTTTTGAGTAGGGTTCAAAATTACAAGGCTATGGAGTTGAACATTGATAGTCTTAAACTCTGGATTTGGTCGACTGTTCAACGCGGGTTAAAAAATAATATAAAATAGAATAGAATATGTGCGTGCGAACTTCATTAACTTGAAATTGTAAAAAAAAAAAAATTAAAAACAGCTTGTCTAATGATAAATGCAAGTAATGAGTATTAAACGTAAAATAAATGAATTAAGAAATTAAACTCTAGGGAAAAAATAAAAGAAAAATATTCCATGCTTAAATTTGAACCAATCACGATCAAAAGACATAAAAATGGGAAAAAAACAACTTAACTGATTAAACTTTAATCTCTATTTTCCATCTAATTTCAACAAAAATAATATAATATAATCTTCTCATAAAAAATAATAAAATTTCTCTATTCAAATATCAATATTAGGATTGATTAATCGAGATGAAATAATCAATTCTAAAAGAACGAGGGAAGGTAATTGATTTTAAGTACCTGAATTAAAGATCTCGGAAACTCATCATGAATTTTAAAAAATGATAACAAGGCAAAGGTAAATAATTGGATTTTATATCATAACTGCACGAAAAACAGTGGCGAAAATCAATTTAAAAAATTCACGAATTGATGATTATTTTTCATTTTTTTGTGGGAAAGAAAAGGTAGCAGATTTCTAATATCACATCGTGCTTATTTTATCAAAGTTAACGTGAATGTTAAAACTACTGAATTGATACTAGTCAAAAGAAAAATTAATTTAAACTATCTTTGCTCTATTGCACATCGTGCGATAACTTCAAAACCTATTTGGAAGTCACGATAAAATTTATACTTTCGAAATAGTTTTTATTTATTTTTTTCCTAATTATAAATAATTCCGCTTGAAGTACATAATTCAATAAGCTTACCCTTGAAAACTTCCTTTCATGATTTGGCCAAAACTGCACAAAATTCTTTTTTCGATTAAAAAAATATATGTATTTTTTTTAATTTATTATATTTCAAATTATATCTTCTACCTAAAATTTATAAAAGCAAAATATATTTTGTTTATGAATTTTGTTTTTATCAATTTATTTACTATTTATTAATTTACTTATTTTGGAACAACGCTTTAATTTTCAAAAAATAATGGCCTGCAATGAGCATCACACAAATCATCAGTTTTTTTGTGAATCACTAAAACGGTAGTCCAAGCTCATTTGTTTGCATACGGTTATTTTACACACTGAAGCTGCCTAATATTGCTGTGTAAAACTATTTAAAAAAGCACTAAAAAAGCAATAAAAACGTACGTAATTTCATTAAAAAAACTCTCTAATTTTGAAGCGTCGTGCACTTTTCTATTTGATGCATAAAATATAATTAGAACTACATACAAAACGTGTTGAGCGGCCTCTTCCCCCACTGTCTGGGATTTAATATTAAATTTTTAATTTCTGTTTTTGGATNTTTTTTTTTTTTTTTTTTTTTTTTTTTTTTTTTTTTTTTTTTTTTTTTTTGTACTTAGGAAATTTTTGATAATAGAGTATCGATATAGAGAATTGGCACTTGATAATTTTTAGAACTTTTTAATTGATTTTTCTCAAAAATGATAAACAATTAAATTATAATGAGTGTAGTTTTGAGTAAGTAATTGACTACTGTACATTTGAGTGTCGCTTCGGTGTCGTTTGTCGCTAGGTTTTATCGTTTTATATATATTTTTGCAATATTACGTCAAAATAAATATTTTTGCAATTGAATCTAGAAGGAATAAAAATGTGTAATTGAAGGGATTTTTCTTTGATAACTTATGACACTAGTTTTAAACTTTAAATGATATTTATCTACATGAAGTCTAATCTGAATCTTTAAAAATATCTGATTTTATATAAATGGTATCTAATCTTAACTGATTTAATGAGAATCGATTAAAAGGAAATTATGAAAACAATTAAAAACTATTATGTGAGTTCTGATAGCTTTTTATTTTATCAGTTCAGACTGAAAAAACCGGGAGTTAACCTGAATCTTATAACAAGTTTAAAATGAAACTGTGTAAAAAATTTAAGTTTAAAATGCTTTATTTCATTACTAGAGCATATAAAGTAATACAATATTTAATGAATTAATAGCAGGGCTTATTTTAAGAAAACTTTTGACACACAGTATAGTTCGAGAAATTACTTGCAATCAAACATTGTCGCAGGTAGTCTTCAGGCCCAGAAACGCAACTCAATAATGCAGGAAAAATGTCTTACAGCAATTGACCTTTTGATATAAACAGTTATTCTTTAAATTACCATAATTTTAAAATTTTTAATTTGTGATATTGTGCTGCCGGGGTTAAGTTGGTTAAAACGTCTCTGTCTAGTAAGCAGGAGATCATGGGTTCGAGCCCACCGGTGCCTTAGTATATCGATTTCAGTGATTCTTGCAGTCGAAACATCGGGATCAAGCAGTAATAAGAATAATTATAATACAAGTAAATTCGACAGCTGAAGATATGTAACTGTTAGCATTATCGTTATATTCTTGCTCACTGTTCTACTGATATTATGAAGGGAATTATGGATATTGTAAATTATCTTTATTTTTCCGAGTACATAAATAATTGTTCTCACTTTCATCTGAAATAATCACAAAATGTGTGTCCAATTGTTTATTTTATATTTAAAATCTATTCCTTTCTAGGTGACTCTTTTAAATTCATTTCGCAGTATACATATGCAAAAATTTACCTTCTAAAAATTTGTCAGCATTGGTTTTCACAATAAATAACTGATAATTCCGAAAAAACAAACGAGAATAGTTCGTTTGAAAACAATTTTATATCATAATTTATTTTTAAGATCATACTCAAAACTATATACAAATAAAATTTTATTATAAATCGTTGTAATAATTGGAATTCTCAAAAATCAGCTTATTAGTATCACTTATGAGAGCAGCTTATGAGCTAGCAAACTATTTTAAATTTTACTTAATTTCTTCAAAAGATGGCAGCACGACTGATAAATTCGGAGACTCAAAAATTTATTTCAATTATCGAAAACTTGGCGAACAATATAAAACAAGACAGAAACATTCGAGGAAAAAAAAGACAGTTGGTTGCGCCTGTGGGGAATACGCTCTCACCCCCCAATAATTTTCCTGAATTTTAGAATTCTTTTAAAGTTATTTTTCCAAACTTTAATAATTTTTATTATTAAAAAATTACTTTTTAGTAGTTTATATAATAATAATGTAGCAAAATAATGTAGCAAAATAATGCTATAATATTCACATATAGGTAAGCGGTATCTAAAAAATCATTTGACGATTTTCTTTTTTAAGAAAAAAAAACAATTATTACAATTCAAACTTAACAATTTCAATGAAACAAAGTTTAAGTATTATTGTTAGATTTATAATTATGACACCGGCATTATTCAGTGTCATCACTTTTCTATCGTATCTTTTTTTTGCGTGTTTTATTTCTTAATACCATTAAACTTCGGTATTCGAACCATCATTAGAAGGGTATTATCATTTGTTAAAAAAAAAAATCTTGCCTAATAGCACAAAATGAAATTGGTGGAAAACCCCTACTCATTTTGAGCTTTCTTTTAAAAAGCATATATAGTGTGGTTTTCTTAATTTACAATTTCAGAATATAAATAATGAATGATAATTGTGAGATTACTGAAATGGCTTAAGATACAAATTTTATAAAATATGGTTTACAAACTAACAAATTCAATTGAGATTTTGATTAAATAAGCTCATTTCCGAAAAAAAGCTAAGAGTACATTTTAAAATTAAAGACTTGAAAATTATTAATGATTTAAAATTGCCAGAAAACCCATTGTATGAAGAAAGGAAAAAAAATATCAATAAAAGTTGATGCAGTATTATTTCCTAAATAAATATGAAATATTCAAAAAAATCAGCTGAACATTAGATATACTTTGGAGTAAGAGGAAGGAAAATGGATGGTAGCAGAGAGTTCGCTAAAATAATTTTATTTAGTATTTCTGTATTGCTAAGTAAATAATGCATGGAATGACCTAATAGAACTATTGATCTATGTTTGCTGCTTCACAGCAATACAGAAAATTAAGTAAAATTATGTCACGGAATTATTCTACTACCATCCAAATCTTCCTCTTGCTTACTCCAAAAATAAAAAGCAACGCAAGATAATATCAGGAAATACAAAATCTTACATTATATGGCATCAAAACTAATGTAAAATAATATTCCGGCGAAAGCTAGATAATATTAGTTTGCATAGAATGAATCTAATATTACATAATGCAGAGCAAACAGCGACCTCTTGTATCCTTCTAATGTTAGAAATTGTGCAAGATAACGTTACATTTTACCGATTTTCTGATGTTATCTAATATAAGATGCTACTTGGGTATATTTATTGTTACATGATACTGTGATTAATACTCTTAATCTTTTACCGTGATTAATATATGATATTAATAGCAGTAAATTCATATAGAATTTACTGTTATTAATATTATATATTAATCACAGTAAAATCCTACGTGAGGCAGGAGGTTATTTCTGGCCCATGGATTTATTCAATACTTTTTTTGTGAGGGGTAGGGAACTTCACTAATTTACGATGGTTTTCATAAAATTATAAAATTAACTGGGGTTATTTATTATGGAGTCATGTAACGCTTTAGAAATCATGTGTTTGACAATGTTCTCNTGGACTAAGAGGGAGGAAAATGGATGGTAGCAGAGTTCGCTAAAATAATTTTATTTAGTATTTCTGTATTGCTAAGTAAATAATGCATGGAATGACCTAATAGAACTATTGATCTATGTTTGCTGCTTCACAGCAATACAGAAAATTAAGTAAAATTATATCACAGAATTATTCTACTACCATCCAAATCTTCCTCTTGCTTACTCCAAAAATAAAATTTGTCAGAAAACCCATTGTATGAAGAAAGGAAAAAAAATATCAATAAAAGTTGATGCAGTATTATTTCCTAAATAAATTTGAAATATTCCAAAAAATCAGCTGAACATAAGATATACTTTGGACTAAGAGGGAGGAAAATGGATGGTAGAAGAGTTCGCTAAAATTACTTTATTTAGTATTTCTGTATTGCTAAGTAAATAATGCATGGAATGACATAATAGAGCTATTGATCTATGTTTTACTGCTTCACAGCAATACAGAAAATTAAGTAAAATTATGTCACGGAATTATTCTACTACCATCCAAATCTTCCTCTTGCTTATTCCAAAAATAAAAAGCAACGCAAGATAATATCAGAAAATACAAAATCTAACATTATATGGCATCAAAACTAATGCAAAATAATATTCCGGCGGAAGTTAGATAATATTAGTTTGCATAGAATGAATCTAATATTACATAATGCAGAGCAAACAGCGATCTCATGTATCTTTCTAATATTAGAAGTTGTGCAAGATAACGTTAGATTTTACCGATTTTCTGATGCTATCTAACATTAGGTGCTACTTGGGTGCATTTATTGTTACATGATACTGTGATTAATACTCTTAATCTTTTACCGTGATTAATATATAATATTAATAACAGTAAATTTATATAGAATTTACAGTTAATATTATATATTAATCACAGTAAAACCCTACGTGAGGCATGAGGTTATTTCTGGCCCATGGATTTATTCAAGACTTTTTTTGTGAGAGGGAGGGAACTTTACTATTCTACGATGGCAACTGGGGTTATTTATTATGGAGTCATGTAACGCCTAAGAAATCATGTGTTTGACAATATTCTCTGATGACACCATCTATGTGTGAATGTAAGAAAGAAAAAAAAAGAAATTAACTTAAGAAAAAAATAATTAAAATAGTTAAGCCTAATTACGTATAAGATCTAATATTAATTAATTTATAAGCATAAATTCAAAAATTAATGAATCTGAATTTTAAAAAAGAAGTTTCAATGTTAATATTAATTTTTAGTTATATTAATAAAAAATAAATTAGCATTATTACCATAAATTTAATATATATATAAGTAAACAATAAACTATTATTTTTATAATATTAGATACGATTAATAAGATGCATAATTTTATATATATATATTGAATTACATTTACATTAGTAAATTCTTCTTAATTAATTTATTGATTAATTAGTGAGAGTTTATATTTTTGTCTATAGTGGGGATCATTTCTGTGTCAACTAAAACGTATCCATCGGACAATAGTTAGTTATCTAAAGCACTGTCTTCTGGATGTTTGCGTAAATAAGTGAAGCATTTGCATTATGAACACGTGTATAGCAGAAAAAAAACAAATTGCACATCAATATTAACCACTCCAATTTCATCGATATGTTTCACTTTTGAACCTTATCATATATTAGATTATTATTTCTTCCCCTTCTTCCTGTTCTTATTATTTTCTCTGCTTGGCAACAATACTGTTTATCCATGTGTACCAAAACCACGCGCCAAGGGTGTACCTATTTCACCTGATGACACAGGGTAGCGTCACAAGCACGCTGGGTTAGAACTCGGACAAGATTTATCTTATTTCTTGTTGTTGACGTATATATCCATGCACAATTCCGTTCTCGTGGTACGAAGTCAAGCATAACGTATTTTCTGATTGGCTGAGACACTATCTGAAGTAATACCTTGCTATTTTTGGCAACGATAGGATGGTTTAGAGTTTACTTATTCGTTTATTCATATCTCACATCCCGAATTCTTTATTTTGTAAATAAGAAAACTTTTGATAAGTGATATGGAACTAAATTACACATTGTTTTCAGAATCATGCCTATGCCTCAAGTCCATAGATATGCTATTTTTACGTGGGAGGCATTAATTGTATAGGGTTAAGAAAATATCCATTTCAGATTCCAGGGGCCATTTCTTAATTAATGTCATATATTTACCTATTTTTTAATACATTTTTAATATCATTTCTTGTCAAATTCGTCGATAAAGAAAGATGTTATGCTGTACATAGTAGCAAAGTTTAGAATAATCTTGCAAGTTCTAAAAGGGAATTTGTTAGAGTGGTTGTAAAATATAAATTCAAAGTAAATTGATATAAAGGTTTTATATTTTGTGATGATTGTACTTATGTAAAAGTATACCACATTAAATGTGGTATGCTTGCGTGAAATGATAATAAGGCTATTGGGTTAAAAATAAAAAATAGACTGGGAGATCTCATTATCACAATTTATGTACTTGGGTGATAAAATACAATCAGGTTTTTATATGCCCGAATCAAATAGTTTTTACACAAGACACTCAGAATATGAATGACTAAGTTTTGAGAAGAAATAAGTGTCTATCGCAGTTCCGTTTTCTTATTTAGCCTTAACGTTATCTACAATAGAAGTTGACAAAACTTTTCTTACCTACCACGTTCTATTTTAGAGAAATTAGTATATATTTCGTCACAAGTTTTATTTTCTTAGTATATATTTCATTAAATTAGTTCATTTGTTAGATTACATTTTTAATGAAATTAGTTTTTAGTGTTAAGCTCTAAAAGCTTACTATACTGAAGAATCCATTCTCAAGAAAAGTCGTTTTGTAAATCCTGTAATTATTTTGTAAAAAAATATGTTTTAAAGAAATTTTAAAGAAATTTCATTTTTAGTGAAACACAAAAAAAATTTTCTTTTGAAATATAGAAATAAAATTTCTTTGAATTTTAATTTAAAAATAAATTAGTTTTAAGCAAAAATATAAATTAATGCTTTAGTTTAATATGAAAAAAATATAATTTTCTTGTTTTGAGTTCTCAAAAAAGTAAATTTTTTGTGTGTTTAAAAAAGTTTTTAGTTTAAGAAAAGGTACTGTTCCAGAATTGTATGCTTTAAGTTGTAGAAAAATAAAATTTGAATTTAAAGTAAAATTATTATTTCTAAGCTTTTTCGATAAATAATTTTAGTTTTCGAGTATTTATACTCGAAAACTAAACATATTGTTTTAAAAAAAAACTGTCTCTAACATTTTCCTTAAAATATGTATTTAAATTACAGGAAATATACGTTTTAGTTTTTGCGAATGAGGGGAAAATAGGTTTTGCGATTAAAATGGAAAAATTTGTTTTAAAATTTTATACTGTTTAAGAAAAATATTCCTACTCATTTTAATAAAAAGATTATTTTTAAGGAACATGTTTTTTATTTTTTTTAAATCAATTTTTTTTTTGTGAAAAGTGGTATCAATTCTTCTTTTTTGATAAAAATTTAAGATAATTTTTTTAAAATGTTAAGAAAATATTTCTCCAAGGTACATATATTTTTTTTAGATTTGTATAATCGTTACGTTTAGACATAAATGTACATTATAATTTGTAAAAATATCCATGTCAGTAAAAATAAGACTGTCAATTCTCCAATTAAACAATTACGAACTTGAAAAAATATCTTTTACTAGAGTTATATCTTTAAAATTTGACAATTATGAGCAATTTAAAATGAGATTATGCATTTACTTAAAACTCCAATAAGAAAAAGTGATCAGTATGATGATAAAATACTCTCTGAGGCATTTCAGTAAATTTCAACATAAAGTGTCAAATTATTTCCTAGTGATCAAAAGAATTTAACTTGCTTTTCTTAGTTGGAAAAAATTTTAGAAAATTTTAGAAGTTTTACACATGAATCTCTACTAATAAGCGTAAAATTGATGTAAACCTTAATTTTTATAGAAAAGTAGATTTTTATTAACATTTTGGTGTACTATATCTAGAAAGCAGTAAAAATATTTTTTTTTTTTTGGAAGGATTTTTTTTTTTTTATATCTATTTTTTCTTTTAGCATAATTTTAGTCATTAAATGAATGTTGATCTGAATGTTATCAGAGACTTGATTTTATCAGTTGTTGAAAGTTTTATCACTTAAAAGTTATATTTTTCTTCGGAATATTTTTTTTCTTTGGGAATATTTTTTCTTCGATCTTGGAAAAATCTGTAATATTTCACTATATTTCCAAAACTTTTTAATAAATTATAGTATTTAAATTATTTTAAAATAAGTTTATTTTTCATCATTATTATTATTTCTTAAATTATATTTTAAATTTTTTACTTAGCTTTTTTTTTATTATAGTTTTGACTTTTTCCACAATATTGCTTTATTGACTTAAAATTATTTGTTTACATAAAATCCATGTTTTTTTTTTTAATGTTACTTTATAGTTTCACAGCTATCCCTTCACCACCACCCCTCACATCCCCTCTTTTCTTGATTTTATCTAAGAGATGTTTTTTTTATCAGTTATCCGAAGTTTTGCAATTTAAAAGTGATGAGAACATTTATTTATTTATTCAATAATTGTTTTTTGACAATCACAAATTTTTCCGAATCTCGCAAATTTTATTACGTTTTCAGTTTTAATACTTGCACTAATGTTCTTGTTGAAACCTTAAAGTTGATTTTTATCATAAATGTGGTATTTTATCACTACACAATAAAGTGGTTATTTATTTTTCTAACTTGGCAAAATTTGGAATATTTTATTTTGTTTTTAAATGACTAGAAAATTTAATTTAAAGTAATATTAAATATGTTGAATTTCAAGTTAATTGTTTTTCTACATCACTTT
>NC_092210.1:77490576-77494751 GCF_043381705.1 Parasteatoda tepidariorum
TATATATATATTTGCTTCAATTTCTTCTTTATATTTATTATGTTAATACCAATGATTTTACTCATTCAAAATATATTAATTCTTGTAAATTTTATGATTTCCGTAAATGTATTAATCTTCCATTTTCCCTTGGGAATTTTCAAATATTCTGTTATAATTTTCTAGTTGGCAAAATATTGAAAAGATATAATCTCTTCATCAGCTCACACGATTATTTCCGCAGAAAGGAGTGCTTTCTAACATTGTATCAATATAGCCAAACCAAAATATATCAATACAATAGTGTGAGGAACACTCAAAAAAATTGAAACAAAATAGAACACATTAAGTAAAAAATATATAAAACAAAAACACGGAAAATAAAATGTAAGGAAAAAACAGAACAAAACATAAAATGAAATCTATTTATAAAGAGACTAGCGAATTTAAATGAACTTACATATACCGGAATCTTTCTAGAATGATTAAAAATATTTTCGTAATAAGATTGCCTGATTACAAAGTATGAAAACAGAAGTGCAAATGGAGTTAAAAGCGTTTGATGTCGCGTTCATACTGCAGTACTCAAGTCCGTTTATTTGATAGTTACCAAGGATTGGCCCGAAAATGGATGTGCGCAAGGTAATAGTATTACATTGGATAATTTAAAGAAGTTTATAATTAATGAGGTTGAAATTTAAATGTACAATTTTAATGATTTAAGAAAATTAACATTAATTTTAAAGATAGAAAGAGAAACTTGATTTGCCCGTTTTGCACAGATTTTTAGCCACGGATTTTCCCGGATTGGATTTGCATATACTAAAAATATAAATTAACAAAGACGTTTTTAGTAAATTAATTAATAATAACATACATTTAACTGAATGATTTTTTATAAAATTTAAATACTTTAGTTGGGTATCCATTGTTCTTATCAAATTTTGACAAAATTTGTCTATTTGTTTTTTAGATAAATAAACATTACTACATATTCTTTTGATTCTATTAATTTGATTAAAAATAGTATTTAAATATATGTTTTTGAAATATTGGAATTCCAAGTAATTATTTTATTTATATTAAAATTACAATCATCTCTTTTATCGTATAAATCAACAAAGCAGATATTTTCTTCTTTTATAATACCCAAATCCACAGAATTAAAATTAATATTGTCATCGCATTAACGAGGCAAGATTAATTCCTCAGGTTAAATGCTATTTAATGAAATTGTGTAATCTTGAAAATTAAAGATAACTAAATCATCAAAAACAAATTTAATATTAAGAGTATAATTTTTTTCATAATAGTGTAAAAATAAGTTAGCTAAGATAGATGAAACATTAGATCCTTGTGGTATTCCATCAATTTGAATAAAAATATATTTTCCATTGTAAAGATAATTATTAAAAAAACAAAAATTAATTAGAATTTCCCAACAATCAAAATCGCAAGTATTAGGATATTTTTAAAATCATAGAAATAATTCAAAAGAACATCTTTTAGTTTAAAAAGGGGAGTTCCATTGAAAAGATCCTGGAAATCAAAAGTCGCAATAAAATTAATTTCATTTTGTTTAATAAATTCTAAAATTGTTTGACTATTAGTGAAAATTCAAGAAAAACCTTCCTTAATAATATTGTTAATAATTTTATAAGTAGTTAGAGAAAATGGAGCTAGGTTTAATTAGGTAAGTATTAGACCCACATGCGATTGTTCAAAATCTTATAGTAATTTTATGAAATTTTGGACAAATAATTAAGTAAGGAAATTATATATTGCTAATTTTAATTTTTAACCTGTTATATAAAGCTAAAAAAAATTCAATGATAATATTATTATTTAAATAACTAAGCTTGCTATTTTTACTATTTTTTAATTTCCTATTTAAGAGTTCAACATAAAAGTTTTTACAGAAAATATAGCATAATTATTGTTAACTTTGTCCATGGAAGTTATTGCAAAAATTTTTTAATATTTGCTTATGGACAATTTCAGAAAGATTTGTTGAATTGTTACTGTTATTTAAATTTTTCTTATTACTGAAAAAAAAAATTTACCGTGACAATAAGCAGACCATTTTCATTTTGTTTACATATCTAAAGGTAAAGAGAATCTATTTGATATCTTTAAATAAACATTTTTGAGATCATTAAGATAGTATTTTAGAATTTTATTAATCAAAATCTATTTTCAACATGGTAAATGTGTCCAAATTTTGTGCTTTTTATCATTAAATTCCTAAGCTCTAAGTTTTCTATAATATTTAAATTACCAGTATGTTTTGATGTTTATCAACAAAATCGAAATATTTCTCTTCTTCACTTTCTCTTCTTCCAGGCTAATATCGTTATATACAGGCTAATATCGTTATAATTATATATAGTTCTACCCAGAGATTTATTATAATTATGCTTATTATAATTGAACTTATTATAATTAATTATGCTTATTATAATTATAATTAGAATTATACTTTATTATAATTAAAGTTTTTAATTATGTTAAAATATTTTAATGGAAACAAATTTTTTAAATTTTCGAAAATATTATAAAATTGAATCTTATCGAAAATAGGGTTTTGAAAGTTAATAACAAAATATAAATTATCTAAATTTTTCTTTTTTGGGGGGGGGGAGATAAGACTCATTTTAACTTTTACAAGATCAAAACAAACAATTTTTAAGTGTAAATTAATAAAAGAAAAGTTAATAATAAGATCTTGAAGCTTACATACATCATTACTCTTAAAGGAGAAAACAAAATCTTTCATCGGTTTAATATTATATTGTTTATTAAAAAAATTCATGTTAAAAATAACATTTACAATTAACTTGTGACTATTAAGAGAGTTTTAATATTTCTTGATCTCCGTTTACCTCGATTTGTACGCTTATCTTTAATATGAAAAAGTGATTAAGTTGAGGAGTTATTACAGTTGATCTGTGTATGTTGGAAGGTATCGTTTAGCCCATACGGCAAAATAGTTTTATATAAAAGCATGTATTTTCTTTTTGTAGTCTTAAATTGATAACTTCGACCATATCTAAAATATTAATTTTAACACTGTTAAAAATATGTTCTCTAAAATCATTCAGTTCTAGGTTATTGATAATTTTATTACTGTTTATATCTGAATGATGTTGATTAATTCTAATATTAAGAGGGTTACTGGTTCTTCCAACATAATTCATATTACAAAAGCCACAGGTAAATAATGTTTTTAATTTTAAACAGATTATGAGTTATCGTTATTATGAATTATATCTTTTTTGTCAATATTAGGGCAAGTTTTAAATTTTTTAAATAGACAAGCTCTTTCAAAATTTGATAAAAACAATGAGTATCCAACTAAAGTAATTAAATTCTATATAAAATCACTGATTTAATTGTATGTCATAATTAATAAATTTTCTAAAAACTTCTTTGCTAATTTATATTTTTACCCTGAGCAAATCCAATTCGGGCAAATCCTTAGTTAAAAATCTGTGTAAAACGGGCAAATCATGTTTCTCTCTCCCTCTTTTCTTAAAAATAAATGTTAATTTTCTAAAATCATTAAAATTGTATAATTAAATATCAACGTTATCAATTATAAACTTCTTTCAATTGTCCAGTATAATATTATTACCTTGCGCACATCCATTTTCAGGATTATTCTTGTAACTAGCAAATCAAACCTGCTTCAGTACTGCAGTGAGAACGCGCAATAAAACAAAATACCTATATTAACGCTTTTTACTCCTTCCCTTAAGTTGCGCTTTTGTTATCATATTTTGTAATCTGGCAATCTAATTACGAAAATATTTTTAATCATTCTTGAAAGATTCCGGTACATGTAAGTTCATTTGAATTCGCTATTCGCTCTATAGATTTCGTACTGTAAATGATTCTGTTTTTTCTTTATATTTTATTTTTTATGTTTTACGTAACATATTTTTACTTAATCTGTTCTGTTTTGTTTCCATCTTTTGAGTGCTTCTCTCTCTCTCTGTTGTATTGATATAGTTTGCTTTGGCTATAGCCATTTTATTTTCATAGATTTTCTTCTTCTCTTTATCTCTTTCTTTTTCTCTTTTCTTCTTCTTTTCTCTATATTTTTAACTTTAGACACAACACATGTTAGAAGGCACGCCTATGCTGATGAAGAAATCATATCTTTTATTTTTTTTCTTGTTTTCTGTTTTTTTGAT
>NC_092210.1:77496455-77510817 GCF_043381705.1 Parasteatoda tepidariorum
ATATATATATTTCTTTTTTAATAAAAAAAAAGAAAGAAAGCAAATTCTGTTTTCTCATTCTGCCTCCTATATCCCAATGCCATATTTTGATTGTTTCTAATGTAGCATGATTTAGTTATTTTAATTCGTCTCTTATAGGCTTTATTGTATCGTATTTCAATTTCACCATACCGCATCTTATTTCAAGTCATTGAAATGCAAAATTTTATACAATACACACAAATTTAAAACTTTCCGCTCCGTCGCCTTTAGAAACATTCAAGGTAAGAGAATGATTGTTAAAGGTTTTTAATGAATGATTTCTTGGTTTATTTTTCAGATAAAAAATATTAACTGAAAAACTACTTATTTAAAGATTGAGAAAAAAAAAACAACTGATAAAGCCAATTTCGATCTATTATATTACAGTTCAAAAACTTACGTTTGAACGGCGTATTCAAATTTATGTCTAACAAAAAATCGTACACTTGACCTGGTCTGACCCTCAGTTTATTAAACCAAAAACGGAAATAACTTGTAAAAATGTTGAAAAACTAGTTTAAAAAAAGGTTTTAATCAGAATGAAAATGTTTAGAACTAAAATAGGTATTATTAACGCATTGCCAGCGGGTCACTTGAAATTTCTGAGATCCACACAAAGGTTTTAAAAATGGTAGTAAAACTACTTCGTTTCCGCTCTGTTTTTCAAAAAATTTATCCATTTGTGATTCCTATGAACATAAATGATTCATTATATAGGTAATCAGAACTACAACCGTTCGTCATATATTTTTTTATTATTAATAAATTAAAGTTCTAGCTATAGTGACAAATTTGCTCCAATTTTTAAGAAATCTTGCCCTCCCCCTTTTTTTTAAATTTCAATCTGTAAAAGCAATATTACATTGTGTTAAAATATCTCTTATGCTTCAACTATATCTTAATTCCTTAAACATTGGATTTGACTAATTGGATTTTTTTTTTTTTTTTTTTTTTTTTTTTTTTTTTTTTACCTTCTTCAGAGCAACAATTTGTGGTCGAAGAAGAGATAAAATGAAACGCTAAGGGTCACATGCATCTGTGAATCACTGGATCGGCCACATTTACATAACAGAGGACAACATGGAGGGAACCATCCATGCCCTGAGCGGGATTCGAACCCTCAACCAGTGGCTTCTCATTCAGGCAGGCTAACGGCCCGGCCTCCCGGCCGGAGCTTGAAAAATAGTGTTAGCTAAAAATTGGGGAACGTTCAGATGCAAATACTAGTTTACATTTCTAGTGGTTTGTACCATTTTTGGATAAAGTGTTGCCAGAACAGCAAAACTGCACCGGAAAGAGTTAAAATAACTCAAAATATTATTTTTAAATTAATAATCATTTACATATCATCATGTTCCTCAAACCTCTCTTTAAAAAAGTAGTTTAATCGAATAAGATTTGAGCACGTGGAGAAAATTATTTGAAACAATGGCGGTGAATTATTTTTGAAAAATATTTTACGGTAATAATATTTTTTTTTAATGCAACATACAGTCTGCCTCCACAAATTCTTTTTTTTTATTTATTTTAAATTTTATGAATCAATGAAAACATGAAAGTTTTAAGGTAACAACTCGATTGCTTATTGAACTGTTTTTTTTTTTCTTTCCCATTTCTTTTGAAAATCATATTCTTACGGTATTAATTTAAAGTTTTATTTATTTATTTCAAAGTTTTTATATACGTTTTTAATTACTTGTTTATTACTTTTATTTATATTTATTTATTTATTCGAAAATTTCAAAATGAAACAAAATGAGAGCAAATTGAAGGTAAGGAAAATGTTTTCAATTTACACTAAAATGATAATTAAAAACTTTATCTTTAGTTGGAATTTTTTTTCTCTTTAAGATAATGTTATGGCCATGAGTTTGATTTGGGCGAGGACCCAACAGTTCTCTTCTGAGAGGTTTAGGGATGAAAACTTCTAAAACATAAACGTTTATAATACTGAAGGGTTTGTGTTCTCTTTCCTTTTTTTCAATTTACTGTTGTAAAAAAAATCATTAAAATTCACGATTTTTCGTTTTTTTCCTCACTATTTTCTTACATATCTCAGATTAAAATCCCCCTTTCCCTCTCCCCGCAATAATTAAAATCACTATCCAAAATTGTAGCCTAAAAAGCGGGTAAGGGTGAATGCGTCCTGTAGCCTTCACAAGAGGTTTGTAAGATTCATTGCAGTGCTGTAATTATGTATCATATTTTTATATCACGTTTAACCTCGAAATAGCGCTACAAATAAACCCATTTGAAATAACCCTTACAAAGTAGCTAAGGTCTAGTTGTGGTGGAGGAAAGTGACTTTTAATGTATACTCTTGGCATAGTTCTTCAGCAATTATACTTTCTATTACCCTGTTTGATTTTGTTCAATCTGATTTTTGTCTTGTTCTGCTTTAGCTAATATAGTGTGTAAATTTTTCAACGGCATTTTACTGTTGGAAAATCCGGCTTGGGGCTCATCAATTTTCTCAATAAATGGCAATAAATTGGTAAGCAGTTTTCGGTAGTCTACATGTGGTCTGGTAAAAAAGCCACGTTAAGTTTACCACAATGACCGAAGCATACACATACACTTAAAGTGTCTCCTTCCAGCGTTACATTTCAGATTTTCTCTTTTATTCTCATCTACTACTTCATTTTATATATCATGCAAACAATTTTAAGAAATGAAAGAATTAAGAAGTATTTTAGTCGTGGCAGTATTGAAAGATATCCTACAGCATAGAAGACTAGAAAAAAAGAATTGGAATGATCCAGACCGTTTTGCGATTGGCATGTCATGAGAAAAAAAAAGAAGTTCGTCTGCGTTGTGCAGCAAGAGGGAGGATCATTAATTGTGTGTGAAGGCTATAATTTTTTATTAACACTATGTCTAATATTTTTCAATAATTTTATTTTTCTGCTGTTTTTAAGGGTTCTAAAGTCATCTATAAAATATTAGCAATTCAATTGGAGTGAATAATTTCTGTTGAGAAATTTTCAAAACACGATAGCTTTTGAACTCAAACGGTTATTGAAAAACTTCCATTCTTTTAAACTGTATAATTATTTAACTTAAGGTTTATTATATGTTTTTATAATGGGCTAAAGTTGTAATTTCTGAAATAAAATTAAAATGAAACAAAGAAAATTAAAATTTCTTAATTCAAATTTAATGGTGCGTTAACGCACCATTGGACGAATGCATGAGAAATAGGTAAAATTTGAAGACTCACTTATTATGAAAGGTTGCAGAGTTTTATTGTATATTCAGAGATTTATTAGTTTCATTGTTAGTTTTATTGTGCTGAGGCTAACAGTGATCAACAAAATATGCCATTCGGAACAAGCGTTGTTCTGAAGTTATTTAGCGTTGTTTCAAAACCTGAGATGTACAAAATTGATTTTGATAACTTTTTCTCTTTCTAAAGTTTATTCGAAATTTTGAAAGAAAAAGGTTTGTTTGCATCTGGTACAGTTCGCGAAAATCGCATAGCAGGTATATTGGATGGCACCAAAAATATGAAGGAAAAAAAAAACATCGTGTTTCCTACGATTTTACATTCATCAAGGATACAGAACTTAGCAAAGAACTAGAACGAAGCAATAAAATGGAACGATGATGCTGTGGTAACAATTGTTACTAATAATCGTACCATTTTGCCCCTTGTAAATGCGAAACGATTCAGTCGCAAAGAAAGAAAAGAAGTTGCGATTTCACAACTTAACGTTATTTCGGATTACAGTAAGTATATGGGAGGTGTGGACCTGCATGACAATGCCATAGCTAAATACTGCATCAAGATACAAGGTAAGAAATGGTGGCGGCCATTATTTACAAACATCATTGATAGCATTATAGAAAATTGCTGGAAGCTACATAGAATTTCAACTGGCTCAAAAATATCCTTTATAGACTTTAGATCTTATACAACAATTGCCCTATTAAAATCTGATTCCAAGAACAATTCATCTGGTGACAGTACATTACAAGTTACTCATCCTAACAAAGGTCGCTCATCATTCGCAGCTCTACCAGAAAAAATACGGACTGATAAAATCGAACATACAATAAGTGAGTATGAAAAAAAAGAGACGCAGACAATGTAATGTACGCAAAATCTACACGATTTGTTTATGCATCAAATGTAAAGTCCATTTGCATTCAAAATATTTAGAATGTTTCCATTGAAAATATAACTGTTGAACTAAACGAATTGCTCATTGATCTGGGCAATGGTACGTAAACGCACCATTTTACTTCTTAAATAAAATATTATTTTTCATGCACGAAACTTATTTTGTTGTCTTAATGAATGTAATTTAAGCATGTTTCAAAGAAAATAATACCACATTTTATAAAATTTCTATCCTTGGCCTAAAATGGGTTAACCTGGACTCTCCTCTTAGAGAGGTTACCGATTAGCAAAAAATGCTGGAATCCCATTTACTGCCATTTGCAGAGAAAATTGGTTGCCCAAGCCAGATTTTCCAGCAGTATAACGCCTCGATTGTGTCGAAAATTTTTCTAAGTGTTGGTTTTTCTAAGTTTGCTGTCATGAATGGGAAGTTTTTTCCTTTAACTTTAATCCGTAAGTAAACAGCCTCACTATGCCAAAAAAAAGGGCAGTTTTAGTCTGTGCCAGAATCGAAGGCTACCATGATCGAAACCTAGCATAATATTGACGCTATTGTCCTCCAGCTATTGGTAATAATAGTAAGTAGTAGCATCGAATATTTCAAGTCTTATACAAATGTGGCTGATATTTTGTCTGGAATAGGAAATTGGTTTATTTCGATGAGACACTCTTTTCCCCTCCTTTTTTACTTCATCAATTTTTTTTTTTTCTGTTTAGGGGGCAAGGAGTAAATTACTCCTTGTAAGTATGCGTTTGAATAACAACTTTCTTAATATGCATGTTTGTACACATTGATTTTCTTTGTGTCCAATTATAGAGCTAAATAAAGTGGGAGACACACTGTAAATATGTTTACAGTGTGTCTGTAAATGTAGACACACACTATATGAGTTAAGACAAGCTGTAAATGTTACGTCCACTTATGAATGATTTATTACTACTTATGAATGATTATGACTTATGAACAATTTATTTAATGAGGCCAGAAAATCCTGACTCCGTTTCATATCCTTACAATAAAAAATATAATCTTTTTTTTTAAAAAAAAACTCTGTTGTTATTTTGTCAACAAAAAATAAATACACAACTAAATCACTTATAAACTAATCACATATGAGAACATCTTTGTTTATTAAACACTAAAAATCCTACTGTTAAATGAATTCAAAGAAAAACTATCTACAGCTGTGTTTTGCTAAGTACCCGATGTCAGAAATATTTATTAAACAAGTGAACAAACGATACCTATTTTTTATGTTTTGTCTGATGATGCGAATACTGAATTAATGCTGGCATTTCTGCCTTTGGTGTCCCCACGCGACGATGAAGTTACGAGCCCTTGTGCAGATTTTTTTTAATGTTTTTTTTTTCTTCATCGTGTGATTCATAGGAATTTCAGAATTTTTAGTTTCACGAAAGAGTTGAAAATCCTCGTAAAAACACCGATACTGTCTGCTATATTTATTCACTTGGTAAAACATTTGCTCGTGACGTTAGAAAGATTGTCGCCTTGAAATAACGTTATATTTTTCTTCTTAGTCTTTTAAATTCACGAAATAAGTTAGGTACTTTTAAATATGGAGAAATATTTCAACAATGTTCAGCTGCAAAAGCATTATGTCTTAGATATTTACTTCCGAATACTTAATAATTTTTCTCAAAAAGTCTAAAGAAACAATAAAAGAAATTAATCTTAAAAGCTAACTATGAGGACACGGTACCTAAATGTTGGCAAATGTTGGTAATTTTTTTAGTTATTTCTTTAGTTATTTATATTTTGTTTAATTAAAAGTTCTCACTTTTTTACATTTTATGAGCAGTCCTAAAATATAGTCGTTGTTTTCTAACGCCATTTTCCAAATACCAGCAGTCTGCTTAGCAAAATCAAGACAGAGGGTGCATTTTTTTGTTTTTCAGTGGTGCCACTATAACCAAGAATATGACTTCAGCCGCACGCACGTCATAGCCCGTTTATAGGGCAGACGCATTCATACATCCATTTATTCCTGCACAGATCGTAATTTTTACCTAATCCAGAGAACGATCAATCTCCAATTCAGTACCACCAACGGTATTGATTTGTTATGGGAGGAACTCGTGACCCGATAGAATTTAAGTGCACCAGTTACCATTTACTACACGGAGAGTCTTCTGCCGACGGGGATCAAACTCACGACCTCTTGGACATGGGCCTATAAGCCAGGCTATCCCGGACCCTAAAATATAGCCCTAATAGTAATAAAAACTTTAAGCTTGGTTTTCTTTTACCAAAAATTTTGCAATGTTAGCAGCCTATAAAACATTAAAGTTTCTTTTCCGAAGCCTCAAGTACTTACATATTTTGTGCATAGGTAAAAATAATAATAAATGGTTACTAAAAGATAGTATGTATTTTCAAATCTAGCTGTAATTTTTAGTTTGTTTTTTTAAATGTGAACTTGGATTTTTATTTATTTATTTATTTATTTATTTAATTACTTATTTATTTTTTTTTTGTTAATTTTTCATGTCTCAAAAATATTATTTTTTTTTCTTGCACAATTTCAAATAATATCTAACCTTAACGGTTGCTATCTATTATTAAGCAAGATATAACGATTATATAATAAAAGTTACATGAAATAAATATTCAAAATTGAACGAGGAAGAGCTTTTCACAATTTAGGTTTTTAAAAAATTAAATATTTTTCTTCCTTTTTTCAAATTTTTAATATGTTGCTTTCATCCGGAATGAATATATCTTGCCGAATAAAATTTTACCAGAACTTATGATAGCTAAAAAGGTTACCGCGCTTCTTCTTAATCTTAACTAATTATACTAATAATGCTCATATATATTGCTAATAGTAACTATATAATGTTCATATAAACAATGTTCACTTAAAAAGCGATATAAGATCTAATTTACTTTAAACTATGATAAACGATTACGGTAAACGAGTACACCTCATTTTATTGTTTTTTCCGGATAATGGAGCTTAAATTTAAAAAAATACTGCTCTTTGCGCATGAAACAGTGAAACCTTAGGAGTAACAATCGATTCTTTTAGTGAGTGCCATGGTATGATTAATATTTAAGAGCAAAATTTTGCAATTTTAATTCAAATGTATTTATTAAAAAACTACTCATAATGAATTTATAAAAAAAAATCATTGCATTTGTCATTTTTTGAATGTTTCAATAGATCCCAAAATCTCCCAATCCTCGTTGATTGAAATTGTCAAAAGGATTTACAATATTAGACTTAAAATAAATCAGAGAGGACAGCAAAATAATTAAATGGAACTGCAACCGAACTCAGAGACTCGTCAGATAATAATAACTTGACTTGGTCCTTGACTTGGATTCGTTTTTGTAATATTGTTTCCTTCCCCTTTTATACTTTAGAAAGAAAAAAATATTTTCCTTTTTCTTAACCAACACATTTTTTTTGCTTATTTTCTTTAGCTTTCTCTTAAATCTCGCATTTTCTTCTCGTTTTGTTTCTTCAAGTTTTGCAACATTGCTTTGATAATTTTAAATAAAAATTCATTTTAAAGGCGGGTCACGTTGTATGCCTCTCAGGGCAGACCAGCAAGGTACATCTGTCATTATGAATTCATGAAAAAAGATTATCAGAATGAAATCATGAAAAAATGCTTCTATTTCGCACATTAAATTGCAATGAAATCATTAAACATACTTATGATTTAAAAAATTCATTCAAAATAATAATCATAATGAATTTATAAAAGGAACAAACCATTACATTAGTATTGTGTATTTCTTTTACACATCATTTGTGAGATTTCAACCGTAAGTCGAACTTCCAGTAAAGGATTGTAGTTCTACGAGAAAATAAATGATTTAAGAGGTATTGTTTTAACAGGATTTTGAATTTTTATTCATACTTATCTGATGCTTGTTTGGTTAACATAAATTCCAGACAGACGCTCACAGATAAGAGATTAATATATATTTTTATGACAGAGAGATTTCATAATTAAAGTCAGAATCACGTTTTTTTTTCAGAATCTCGTTCTCAGAATTCAGTTCGAGAGAAATACATGTAATAATCTTATCTTACAAAATAATACAGTTCGTAATCTGTTATCCAGTTGCTAAGTGTGTTTATAAAATTATTTAAAACCCTTTTTTATTATTATTGCACTCTAGATTTTAAAAGTTACGATTAACCCATGAAAGGAATTTTTTGCATGAAAATCATTATTTATAAAAACAAAATTTAAATTTCACCGAATTTTGTGACATTAGTGTTCTGGTGTATATTAGATACGGGTTACTAGCATAGTGGAATAAACCTGCTTTGAAAAAAGTACAGAAAGCTAATGTGGACACAGTGTTCCGTTATGGAAACCCTTAATTTTGATTTTTTAATCCTTGTCAAAAAATTAAATGAAGAATTTATGCACATTAGGGATCGCAAATAATTAATATTTAAGTGCAGAAAAGAAACATAAAAGCTAGCAATACTGTCGAATCCCTACTAAGGAAAGAAGGATTAAAAACCTTCAAAACCAGTCTGATTGCTAGAGTTTCTAACAGTCGCCACACAACTTTTGTCCGTGTCCTCTCATAATTAAACATCTTTCGATGTTTTCAGTCCTATCTTACTCTGAAGTAATTGCTAGAAGTCGATATGGTTTTTGCTTTTTTTCTCACATAAATATTTATTTACAATCCCGTATATACTTTGACAAGGATTCTAAAAAATGTCAAAAAAAAGATGGTGATTACTTAAATACCCCTCTATATCAAATACTAACTAAATAAGTGGACTTAATGGCATATAAACCATTAACACTTTACGCATACTATAAATAATTGTACTTGATATACTATGGTTGAAGACTTATGGTACGTAGGTGATTTGAAAATCCGATGTCAAGAAAATTTTGAGCTTATGAAGAAGATTGCAACAGTATCGGTAAATTTTATGAGTAAAAATTTTATTGTTGTTTATTTATTTATTTTCGATCAATGAAATACTTTACGTGCCCATTTTTTATCTCGTTGACACATAATTCGTGATTTTTAAGTCTAGAGTTTGAAAAATGACCGTTTCACTTAGCTACTAAAAAATTTTTTATTTAGAATCTAGTCAACATAACTTACTGTGTTTTAATCATAAATCATTTGGGGCTGTCGATTAGACCGTTTCTGCTAGAGAGTTGAAGGTCGTGAGTTCAATCCTGGCTGCTGACAAAACAACCGGCAATGCTTATACATCAAGGTGAGAGGTGAATTTGAGGTGTTTGACCGAGGTCGAAATAGCGTGGCCTTTAAAAAATATATAACACTGAAAAACAGGGCTAGATGCTGGGTATAGGTTATTTTGTCAAACAAAGAAGCAACGAAAACTATAACTATAAACAATGCTTTTTTTTGCATTTCCTACGGGAACGCACGCAAGAAAAGCATTAAAATGAATTTAAAAATAAAATTGCTTACCACCCTGCATTTGAAGTATGCAAACTAAAAGGGAAGATAGAAAACAAGTTACAAATTAAAAAAAAATTTCAAATTTTGAAGAAACTCTTAAAAGTTATTATCATTATCCGGCTGTTACATTATTTTAATCGATAAATTCGGAACCAATAAAGGGCAATGTTATTTTTACAATGAGTTCTAAAATTACACAACTAATGAATATATTCTTAAAAAATTCTTTTCAAAATTAAATTTATTAGATACACATGATCTAAACTGAGAAAGATAAAGTTATCGAAATCTGAAGAAACACTATCGAAGTTAATGAGTGCAAAGATGGAAATAAAATCATCAAAAAAGTTGTCTAATAATGTCGCAATGTTGAGTGTAAAAGTCCGTTCTGCTCTAAATAAATGGCGCATTTCATTATTTAAATTCTAAAAACTAAATATATGCAAATAACACGTTCTTTTCAAGATTCCTTTGAACCCTGTTCTTTTCCCGAATTCAGTTTATCTTTCAGAAGCAAATAGAATTTTTTAATCGAAGCTAAGATTGAAATATGTAAAAAGATAGGACACAATTTATAAACACCGACTTTAAACTTCGTATTAAGCATAAAAATATTTCTCCTTGATTATTTTTGGCAGAGATTATCTCTCAACGCGGAATGACATTCGTTCAAAACACCTTTTGAAAGCAAGGTCACCAGAGAATCTCTCAACTCCTTTATCATCTGATTCTGATTACAGAACAATTCAAATATATTTAAAAAACAGTTCTTTTTTTAAAAAAGAAAAAATCCCCTTTATAGATTTCAATCACTGTTCTTAATTTCTATTTATAGTTTCCTTGCTGTATTCAGTAAATCACTTACTTTGATGAATATGTTGTTGCCATCACAATTGATCATAATGTAGTCAATAGATCGGGATAAAGAGAACACGCCCTAATAATTTCAGCTGAGAAAATATTAGATTTGAGAGGGGTGTTGTTCTTTTTAGCTAAACATTGCATGACTCAAAAGCTAGAGCCAATAAGTACTAAACAAAAGGCAAAAATGTAAACATTCGTCATTACTTTGTAACTGCAGAGCGACCAAAATTATCATAATTGCAAATAAATTTTTGTTACGAAATGTATTTCCGTTTTTTAAAAGTAAACATCGGACATTCCTCAAAAAGTTTATAACTGAAACACCTATAAAGATTTGTGTTATGAATAGGATGAAAATATGTCACATTTAGTAGTTGCTGAACAAGGTGAATTTTTACTGTTTTGATAATAAGTAAACTCCTTCCTTCCCTTGATCATAAGTTAACTCTAACCTTGATCATAAGTTTACTCCTTCCTTCCTATGATCATAAGTTAACTCCTTCCTTCCCTTGATCATAAGTTAACTCCTTCCTTCCTTTGATCATAAGTTAACTCCTTCCTTCGCTTGATCATAAGTTGACTCCGTCCTTCCCTTGATCAAAAGTTAACTAATTCCTGCTCCTGATTATAAGTTAGCTTCCTAGTTACCTTCGTGGCTGCCTTTTTGAATCAAACTAACCTTCATTTGAGTTGCCAAGGGAGAAAAACCACGAAAACCTCTCGCAGTTATCCCGATGGTAAGGCTATTCGATCCCATGATTCGTCTATCAGTGGAAATATTTTACAACAGCCGAGTGATCGTTGCGAAGCGAGAGAAGTATAAAAATCGACCACAAATTGCCGGTATTCGAATCTGGGTCTTATCATCAGCTTAAGACAGGGGTGGGGGACTCCCGGCCCGAGATGAACATTTTTGTGGCCCAGTCAATATATCCGACGCAAAGTAAAAATAAATTCGAAATGTGAATTAGAAAGGAAACTAGCACATAAAATTATAATATATTTTATTTATAAACTATACGGAACATTTTAAATTGTACGCGCGAAAATGTCAAATTCTAATTGGCTTGCGGCACCTGCCATTCCAGGGATACTGCATCATATCAAAAATACGCAGAAAAAATTTCAATTCTTAGAACGGTATTTGAAACAAGGTTTAAAGATTTTAATTCCTCGGAAAAGAAATTTTGTTTGTTTTCGTCGATTTTCTTAATAAATATAGACTCAGTACCCAGTAGTATGCAAATGGAAGTGATTGAGATTCAGNTTTTTTAAAAGTAAACATCGGACATTCCTCAAAAAGTTTATAACTGAAACACCTATAAAGATTTGTGTTATGAATAGGATGAAAATATGTAACATTTAGTAGTTGCTGAACAAGGTGGATTTTTACTGTTTTGATAATAAGTAAACTCCTTCCTTCCCTTGATCATAAGTTAACTCCTTCCTTCCCTTGATCATAAGTTTACTCCTTCCTTCCTTCCTATGATCATAAGTTAACTCCTTCCTTCCCTTGATCATAAGTTAACTCCTTCCTTCCCTTGATCATAAGTTAACTCCTTCCTTCGCTTGATCATAAGTTGACTCCGTCCTTCCCTTGATCAAAAGTTAACTAATTCCTGCTCCTGATTATAAGTTAGCTTCCTAGTTACCTTCGTGGCTGACTTTTTGAATTAAACTAACCCTCATTTGAGTTGCAAAGGTAGGAAAACCACGAAAACCTCTCACAGTTATTCCGATGGTAAGGGTATTCGATCCCATGATTCGTCCAGTGGAAATATTTTACAACAGCCGAGTGATCGTTGCAAAGCGAGAGAAGTATAAAAATCGACCAGAAATTGCCGGTATTCGAATCTGGGTCTTCTCATCAGCTTAAGTCAGGGGTGTCAAACTCGCTGCCCGAGATGAACATTTTTGTGACCCAGTCAATATATCCGACGCAGAGTAAAAATAAATTAGAAATGTGAATTAGAAAGAAAACTAGCACATAAAATTATAATATACTTTATTTATGAACTATACGGATCATTTTAAAAATGTAAAATTCTAATTGGCTTGCGGCACCTGCCATTTCAGGGATACTGCATCGTATCAAAAATACGCAGAAAAATTTCAATTCTTAGAACGGAATTTAAAACAAGGTTTAAGGATTTTAATTCCTCGGAAAAGAAATTTTGTTTGTTTTCGTCGATTTTCTCAATAAATATAGACTCAGTACCCAGTAGTATGCAAATGGAAGTGATTGAGATTCAGTGCGACTCAAATTTGAAAGCAAAATTCATTGAAGTGGTTGTGCCTGAATTTTACAAATATTTGCCGGCAAGGTTTGAAAATACTCGAAAATTCGCCTATGAAATTATTCCATGTTTGGAAGTACTTACCAGTGCAAGCAATTATTTTCTGTTATGAATGGAAATAAATCTCCTGTCCGAAACCGTATAAATAACGCTCATGTTGGGTCAATTTTGAAAGTAGTCTCGGCCCAAAAAATTTCTCCCGAAATAGGAAAGATAGTAGCAGAGAAGAGATGTCAAGTATCAAACAATAATTTAACTTTATATATGCTTATTACAATATGCTATTCAAATTAAAAATATTTTTTTCTATGAACATTGATTTTTTTTTTTTGCGGCCTTCCTAAAGTTTATTTGGCCCAAGTTAGCTTTTGAGTTTGACACCCCTGGCTTAAGTCATATCTAAACAGAAATTTTATACTTAAACAAAATTTTCTTCGTAATATCTGATTTAAACTGAGGAAAATCATCATCAAAAAGTTTTGAAAATAATTAAATTTTTCCTGCGCAACATCATATATTTTTATATCTGTTATGTTTTAATCAAAATTATAAATTTTTCTAGATATTAAGCACTCTAAAAACATCCGGTGTCAAAATTCTTCAATTTTGAAAACTAAGCAAGCTTAAAGTTGAGTCCAATCCTTTCCCAACGACTTCATCAGAAAGGATGAATTTGTCCCCATTTCTGACATATTTTGTCACCGAAAAGTAACCATTTCTTAACATTCTTTTTATTAACATTCTTCAACGTTTGCATAATATATCTCTGGTAAACAGTAATCACGGATTCTCATCCTAAAAATATTCAGGGATCATTTGTGGACGTTTTTATGTGAGTGTTATCAAGAAATAATACCGCAAGTTTTATTTGATTTTGAAGGCTCTATTGAGTTTGGCTATGGCTTGTTTCTGTCAAATATTGCAAATTGCAAAATCAAGGGGTGGTTAAGGTAAATACTAAACACTAATGATTAGTTGGTACTTGCTCTGTACTTTGCAAATGCCTTTAAAATATGCTTCATTAATAATTTTAAGGTAAATATTCTCAATCAAACAATCATTTCACAAATTAATTAACTCCAGTTCTTGAAATATCTCAAATTTCAAAGTCAAAGCTCCTAGATTAGTCATAGATTTTTATATTTAGAATAAATTTAACAAATAATAAAGAGTAACACTTCTAAACCGCAAAACTTTTATAAAAAAAAAATTTATATTATATATAACGTGTGTGTGTGTGCGTGCGTGTGTGTTACTGTGAATAACAGAAATTGGTGGTTGTTGACTTCGACCGATGAATGTTGACAATCCCATAGTCGCTTTGGTAAATGTCCCCTGTGTACATTTGCCCGGTATGCCCTGCATAATGTTTTTATAAGGTCAAGTGCCACTGGCCACAAGTATGCATTTAACCAGTACTCCAAACGCTGATACTTCTTCTAATCTATCCTCAGCAGGCATTAAATATCAAATAAATATAATGATATCGAAGAATAAATTAATATCAAATCAGATATAACAAATATTTCGAGCATTCACCAAAGCGACTATGTGATTGTTGAATTCACTGGTGACATTCTCTTGACTTCAGTCATTCACCGGAATATATATATA
>NC_092210.1:77510992-77524355 GCF_043381705.1 Parasteatoda tepidariorum
ATATATATATATATATATATATATATATATGCAACAACACTGTTTTACATCTCACACTTTATTTTGCCTATTATTGTACTTCTATTAGAAATAACATTATATTTAACATGAATGTAAAATTTATTCTATTTAGTTAATACCTAGTAGACGTACAACTGTACAAGTTTTCAATCAATATGGGTGTGTGTGGTCCACCATTTATTTGGAAGGCAACTAGATATACAAATGTATAAAAAGATTGAGAATCATAATTCTAAGCAATTAGAACAAAAATTATATCACTTTTTGTGGAGTTATTCAAATTTGAAAGCCAAAGATACAATTTCAACTAGAAAATAAATAACACTGAAAAACAATAGCTGACCCTACAATTTAATCTTTGAAGGAAAAAAAAATTTTCTAGCGAACTACAACAAAAATCTCTTTGAATTAATAACTTCTTTTTGTATCCATTAACTCCACATTATAGACATAAACAACACCAAGGATTTGGACAAGGTAAAAAGCTTTATAATCTATTGATATGGTTAATATTTGGATTGGGAACGAATATAAAAAAAAAATGACGCCAAGAGAATTTTGGCAATTGTCTTGGCGAGGTGCAAACATTTTTACACTTTTAGATACTTAGTGGGATACATATAACTCTGTGCTCTAAATATAAGCTACTTGGCTCAATTTGATGCTCTTAAATAAGAAGAAGCAAGCTTGCTTCTCCACCTTCTTTGAAGCAACAAACTTTTTTTACACTGTTTGTTTGAACTAGATCTTCAAATTTTCTCGAAATGTTGTTGGGGTCGTTGTTTTATTTAGGTTGCAAGTATTTTGTTTATTAAGTAAGGAATTATTTATTACTGGGTCATTACTACTCTGTGCCTCTTGAAATTTAGTTTAAGAAATAGTTTAGTTTGGAAACTGGATCATGGCTAGGTTTTTAAAGATTGTAAATGCAACGCTTGACAACACTAATTAGGTAAGGGAAAAGTATTTTTAAACAAAAACTATTTTAAAAGAGTTTATTACTTTTACTATAACATGTGTCCACTTATAAATATCCACTGATATGCACATAAATAATATGAAAGTATAAAACATCTTGTTAACTTTTAATCTAATGATTGGGTTTTCATATACTAGGATTCAATCTGAAAAGGGATAGATGTTTTTGACTTCATTGAAAAAGCATCTATGCACATATCTCCAAAAAAAACGGACCACCCTGAATAACTTCAGATTTAATGATCGGATTTTCTCTTTTTAGAACTCCATCTTCATGGCTCGAAAAGGTGACCTCAAGTATGCTAATTAATTAGTGGAGACTATATTTTGAGGTCACCCCTTCAAACCATTAAAATGAAGTCCTAGATTGTGAAGATCAGATCATTAGATCGAAAGTTATTCAGGGTAGTCCATTTTTTATTTTGAGCTTTCCACAACTGTTTATTTTTTATTTGTTACATTCTATAACTTAACTAAAATTCCCCATTGGATTTCGAATATTTTTACAGTTTAACACAAGTACAAATATTATTTCAATGCAAACACTTTTGTTGAATATCGCAAAGGAATTTTATAATTTTTATTTTATAGAGCAAAAATTTGATTAAAAACCGAGATAGCATGTGTTGCGTGCATGATATAAATCATAAAAGTCAAGTTATTGATTTGAAATACGTTTTAAGAGGCAGTCAAAAATGTTCTCTTTAAAACCAAACAAAATAAAAAAAATAGAAAAAATTTTTTTTTTTAAATTAAAAAAAAAGCAATTTCTAATAACTCATGTTAAAAATCTTCAGCAGAAAGTAAGGTAAAAATGTTACACATAAGTAAGATTAAAGCTAGGAAAAAAACAAAATCGCTATCGAAATTTAACTATTCACTACTGAGCAAAATAAAACTGAAAACATCAAAACCTTTTCAATTACTGGAGTAAACAGACCGAAGTTAAACGAAGAAACACCCGCAAGTTTAATCGGGAAGTTTCGCCTCGCCTTTCTCACTAATGATTCTAAAGATTTCAACTGCGTTTTTGTTTCTCAATAGTTAAAATACTTATTTACTATTCGTAATGTGTGTAATTTCATTACATTCTAAAGGGGGGAAGAGTTGGGTAAGAGCAGATAGTGGGGTGAAACAGTAGTAGATAGTACTTCGATTCTGATAGATAACTTTCTATTTTTTCCTTATTAATGTCCAATTGTTTAATAATTTTACATTTTCAATAATATTTCTAAAAAATTTATCAAAATTAGCTTTAATTCGATCATTTATTATATTCGCATACCCGGAACTAAGCTATTCCCAATAATAACAGTAAATTGGCAGTCTACTTTATCAATACAATTTAATGTGAAATATTTCAGCTACTCTGGAGTGTTCATACTTGCTGCATATAAAATGAACTACATATTTAACAAAACTTATATTTACACAGTTCAACTAATGAGACCTTGCCATAAAAAAAAATAATAAACTAAGTTTTCGAAACAAATAACGACATATATCTTCCCTTATCATTGAATATCAAAGATTATAGGATTTTTCACAATATCTAACACCTAACGCGTAATATCATAAAATGCTAACTATTGAAAATCGAAATCTTACTATCTTACTACAGCAAAACCCTAAATTGTCGGAAGCTAGCCCCTCTGATTATTACATAAAATTAATAAAATAAGCGTACATAAAAGTATAAAATATGTTGAAATGATATTGCACACACATACAAATAATATTGCATTGTAATAAAGTATACTGTTAATTTTTTCTAATAAATTAATCAAACTATTTGTTTCTTGCAAAAAAAATTTAATCATTTAGGAAATTAAAAATTTCAATTAACTCATCGTATTTACAAGCAGTGCATTTTAAGGAATTAATATTAAAGGATAATAGATTAAAAATAAAAACAAACTTTTAAATCTGCGCAAATCTGTTCTTCGTAAATACGTTCGTCTATTGGTACCAGTCAAATTAACAGATATTTTTTTTAAATATTACATTTTTTAATAGCTATTACTGTTAAGTTATGTTTTAAAACCAACTGAAAATATGACTAACGATTTTAGTTGTTAATAATCGTTTCTATTGGTTATCTGGAGCACGTGACATCACGACTTTTCAATTTCGACACACGCTATCATACATATCCTTTATTTTATAAATATAATTCTGTGGTAATATGTAAGCTGATAAAATTTCCCATAATTTTTCCCTTTTAACCGAATCAAAAGTTTTGCTGAAATCAATATAATTTAAGGATAAAGATGTATTAAATTCCAAACTTGGTTCAATAATCTTTCTGGGTGTAAAAATATGTTGAATCTATGGAACTATTTTCTCTATGGAAGCCTGCTTTTCTCCCTCCTTAATATTCCGTAAATTAATTTTTTAATTTGTTTAAAAGTATTTCTCTAAAAAAATTTCATGGCGTGGGAAGAAGTCTGATCCCTCGCCAATTTTTGCATCTTGTTAGATCTTCTTTGGGGAATTCCATTTGGTAGTCTTTCACTTCTTTTGAAGAGTTTATGTAACTGTTTGTTAGATGTTTCTTTATCATATCTGCCTACAGCTATCTTTGGTTTTACAGCTCTCAGGGCATCTTGTATCTCGTCCAGATAGATGTCTTCTAAAAAAAATTCTGCTGCTGATGGCACATTAGAAGGTTAAATCAGAATTCTCAGCATTGTTTGCATTTAGAGTAAAATATCGCTTCCATCTTTCCTCTAACTTTTGGTCAGTAGTGAGAAGTTTATTGTTACTGTCTCGAATTGCACTTTGGGAATTCCTTTTGTCTCCCTTTTATTAGTTTCTGATAAAAAAAAATATTGAAAAAGTGACAATATGTCCTTTTTGAGCTGCCTCTTGATCCTCCATAGCCAGATCTGTGAATTTTTTTTGTCATTTCTGGCAGACTTTATTACATCCTTGTCTATTGCTCTCCAGTGCTGCGTATGCAAATTATGTCATCTTTCAGACTTTGTAGTTTCCATTCGAATTTTCTTTTTTCTTCGGCTTTCGTCGAGTGTTTTCAGTTCTCCTGTAAGCCATTCTTTGATTTTCTTATTGTTCTTTTCATTCAATGCTTTACACTTTATCTGCTACTTAATTGCAAATATTTTTGAAATGTTCACATGTATATTCTACATTGTTTTGGCTTGGCTCTTCTTCTAGTAGTTGAATTCTGTTTTGCATTTCAGTAGAAAATACTTACCTGCATTCTTCACTTTTAGTTTGGCAAAGTCGCAGCTTATTCTTTTTGGCTCTTTCTTTTTTATTGCTTTTTTCAATTTCAATTTTAAGGATGCTACAAATAAATAATGATTTGAATCAATAACACCTCTCATAACTCTTATATCTCAAAGTAAGCTCATAAACTTGTTTTTAATTGTGATTTGAACAATTTGATATTTGTTTTTTCCTTTTGGTGAAATCCATGTATATTTATGAGCATCTTTATCTCTAAACTTGCTGCCACCAATGTTTAAATTATTTAATTCACACACAGAAACAAAAGTTTTTCATTTTCATTTCTTTCAAGTGATTCGTTTCCAATAGAACTTTCATCATCATCCCGACTTAAGCTTTAAGATCTCCAAACAAAACTTACTATATCGTGTTTTGGTCCTTTGTTTAAAACACTTGGTAGTTGTTCGTAAAAAAAGTTTCATTCTCTCACCATTTGATGGCGCATATATTTGAATGACAGATAGTTTAATAGAGAAAAATCGTGCTCGTGTTATACTGTCATTGACTGGCTCACTTTTTAAAATGCTATTTGCTGTTTCGTTATTGACAATGAGCGCAATCCTCTCCTCCTGATGGTCTGATCACTTCTGGTTCTTCCAAAACCTGTCCAACTCTAAAATGTCTATATAAGATGTCAAGTCAATATCTATTCATTTCTATTGACATCTGCCTGCTCTTTCCACATTGGTACATCGTTCTAAGAATCCAGGTACCAGATCGTAGCCTGTGTTTAGGCGCCATCATCCATATCGGAGGTTCCAAGTGGATTTCTTTTCGACTCTTCATTGGTGTGATTTCCTCACTCCAGATTTAATAACTGTCATTTAATAATTCATAAGTCAGCAAAGAAAATTTATTTTGATATTCTTCAAGTTTCTGTAGTCGGCTTAAAAATTGAAAATTAATACAGCTACCAAAAAGTTCTAAAAAAAAGTATTACATTATAGTCTTCTTTTTAAAAACATAAGCAACTTCCCTAACTATAATATAAGTTATAGCTAAGCGAAGTTGCTTGCTGCAAAGATGGGACCAGAGGGAGCTTGCGTACAACGAAGTATGCTCGCTTAAATTTTTGAAATTTGTTCAATAGCTTGTATTTGCAAGCATACATTTGTATGCATAGCATATTGTACAAATACATAGCTTGTAGATACGTATTTGTAGAATAGACTCAGGAGATAGAGCATTCACCTCATTTTAAGGTGATCCAGGTTCGAATCACAGAGGTGTTTGGTTGATAAGAATTCTGCTCCCGGCTCGCACCGACGTAAAATATCCTCAGATGTAGACCGATAATGGATTAGAATTCTCTTCCCTTCGGACTAATGGTCGTGGGCTTCCTCCCCATTTTCGCAAATGAAGGTTAGTTCCATCAAAAAGTCCTCCACGATGGCTAGTTTGTCCCAATATTTTATCCAAGAGCTCTATTGTCTTCCTGTTTGGGTTCAAAATTATAAGGCTACAGACTTGAACATTGGTAGTCTTTTACTCAGAATTTTTTTGGCTGTTTAACCGCGGCTATAAAATGAAATAGTACTTCAGTGTGTACTTGAATGAACAAGTTGATTGTTGTCAGCATCAAGGTTAAAACACAACTGTTTCGTTTATTTTTTATTTTATTTTTTGTTAAAAGTGCGTGAATCTTCATATCTCCTCTTAATTTTTTTTTTATAGAATGCCAGTAACATAAGACATTTAAATTATAATTTGTCATAAGCTACAGTCATTGGAAGATTTGGGTCCCTGTAAGCAATTTCCCTTTTGTTTTTTGTCATACCTCGGAAAATTTGTCCCTAATCAAAAAACTTTCGAACAGAAATATAAAATTCATTTAACGTTATTCGATAATTCAATATATAAAATAATCTTTAATTATTATTTTATTTAGTAACGGTCGAATGCTTCTGGAACTGTAAAGTATAAAAATTTGTAAATTCATTTTAAACTGTGTAATTTGAAGAAAAGTATACCCTGAAATAACCCATATTGAGCTAGGAGGGTCATGAAAGTTAACGCTCCCAAATTTCGTGACCATCGGTTGCGTACCGACTGCATTTACTTCCAAAACAAGTTGGTACTCATTGACCAAGATGGGTGGGCTTCAAGACGCCGCAGGGGATCAAACCCAATTTTTTCACATTAACTGTTAAGTGCCCTAACCACTACGCCTTCGCGGCTAACACTACGTAACAGAAGTACTGTTTTTTACAAGTTCTAAGCGGCTCGATCCTACTCTACAACCCCAGTAATTGCTTTTCATTCATTATTGTTATAAATACGATGTTATTTTACTCGTTGACGAAACTTATAACAATTCAATTAGAAATCACTAATCAAAGTTTATTTTTTAAAAAAAAAAATTATTATAAGAGTGAAAATTTATATCTGGCAACACGTAATCTCTTTCTTTTTGTGCTACTTTTGATGGACATGCGAGAGTTCATAAAATAAAGACCTCGAGAGGGAAAATAAAATTTCTATAACAATGAACAAATGGTCAATATTTAGAGCAAGAACACTAAAAAAAATATCACGGAAAAAAAACTAAATTTGCAATAGCTTTAGAACAAATTGTAATTTCGAAACAAAATTTGAGTTAAGTTCACAAATAAAAATGGCACTTTTAGCACGTCAAATTTTAACTCAGTATTTTCATTTCAGCGGGTTGCAGATAGACCAAACATGGTATATTTTTGTATACCCATGGTATATTCAAACATGGTACAAGTTAAACAATTAATAATTCTCGACGTAATTGTCGAATCACATTTTTTTTTATTTTGTCGTATTCCCTGCACTTTTTTCTTCATACCCACATAATTTCAAGCTTCAAAGTCTAACAGAAATTGTGAAGCAAATCAAAATGTAACGTAGAGAGAAAAAATTGGCAAAAAAAGCACTTAAAATTTTAATAACTTCTGAATAAATTGGAATTTCAACAAAAAGAAAAATGTGAAGTCCAAATAAATGTGGACCTTCCAACATACTAAATTTTCAACTTGGAAGTTTCATTCCAGCGGCCCTTTAATGTTTTTACCTGTATAGAGTAACAGCTATCAAACAGCTAACTATCAAGTGTTTAATTTTTTTAATGACATTGAACAGCCTGTACAGTTTCACACACTTTTGTAGTTTCAAGTTTCTAAGTTAACGTTAGGTTGAACATACAAAAAAAAAAAAANAAAAAAAAAAAAAAAAAACACAGCGGCGGTGAGCCGTACAATTTTTAATTTACGATTAGAGAGTTGAAATTAAAGGGGGGGGATGAAAAATAATTGTGTAGCAATAATTAAGCCTTTCAGGAGCACGATCACATCTACATGACCACCTGATTCTCCTCTCATGACCCACGGTATCATAATGTACAACGAGCCTATCTTACTCTAGCGGCCTAAGATCATAGAAACTATTTTAATATGGTACACTCTTATTGGTATGCACGCGCACTCTTTAGAACGTATGAATTGGGCAATTTTCTCTTCTTACGCTAAAAGGGTTAAAATTGGCAAGAAGAGAAAAAGCCCCTAAAGTTAAAGGCTTTGTTCTTTATATAGCTAGGTGTTGTTCTAAATACTTTCCCCTCCGAAAATTTAAGAAAAGAGCTACGAATTGAATGCCTTGAAATAGGAAATTTTTAATGTTTAATTCTATGAAATATCTTGCTGAAAGAATTTATCTCGACTTGAAGACGACCCAAAAACTAAATAAGTAAATAAATATAAAAAAAAAGAAATCGCCAGTTCAGCTATGCTTCCACCAAAATACAGAGTACAGCGTTGTAGTAATTTTCCAAACATAAAAAATTTAGATCCACTAACATTTAATTTTTATAAAACTGTGATTTTCATAATTAGAATAAAGATCGATGGCCGAAGATGGGCGGCAATCAACAAACTTGTAAAAATAAAATATTATTTGCTGAAGATTACTATTTCATATGACGACACCCTTCAAAGGAAAGCACGGTAACGAATTTAAGAGCTTTGGGAACAGACCTGTGGGGAATATAGTTATAGACTATGTCAACCTTCATCTATCAAAAGGTTGACATAGTCGATAACTATAATCCCCACATTGGTGACCCGGACGTTATATGAACTTGTCAATAATGATGGATAGTCCACAAATCAACTGTTTTATTGTGGACCATTCATCCTTTTTGGCAAGTTCATATCACGTTCGCAGGTCACCATTGTGGGGATTATAAATAGACTATTATTAAATCCCCAAAATGGTGACCCGGAAGTGATCAGAACTTGACAATACCATTGAGGGGATTTAATATCGACCATGTTAACCTTCATATATCAAAAGGTACCTCAAGATAGATTCAAGTTAATATGTCTTATATACTAGTGAATTGGTAATTAAATTTATAGTGGTAGTTCCACCACCGACCATGCAATAGCTATATGTGTATTAACTTTGGAAAATGAGACATAAATACATTTTTGTAAAACTCTTTTATAATAAAACAATTTTTTTACAGAAAAATAAAACCAAACGAGCTTGGCACCACTCTCAAGAGAAATATACAATAAAATCCTCTAAACAACTAAGATGCATATTTCAATCACAGTCAATGATTATATAAACAATGAATCATGATAAATGTACAATATGAAAATAAATTCAAAAACCAGGAACGTTATCCAATAGCAAAATGACTTAAATCTATAAATACTTCCATCTCTCACAAAAATAACTACAGTTCTTTATGTACAGAAATAAACTTCAGATTGAAGTAACGAATAAGTCGAAGTTCGTAAATACGCACCATTTTTACACATCTTATTCTTAAAAGTCAGACTTAGTTCTTAAAATTCAGTTTTTTCATGTCACTTTGTTTCCAGCAAAAGCTCTTTAGTTTACCCGCATTTCATATTGCGCCGTTTGTGAATAATAAATTTTGGTTCACTCACAAATAGTACATTATATCTTGAGTAATGAAAGACATTTTACAACAAATAATACTATTTTCAAAAAAGAACAATAAACAATTATAAACATCATTTTTACATGTCAACGATGTGAATTAATATATTTTTCTTACTTTCAAAACATTTCATACATCAACAAAAATAAAGAGTCATGGTAATTTTGAGCACGTTTTTTTTTTTTGTATGAATTCCACAAGTTTTTAATTTTTATAAAATTTTTGAAATCCAAAATATCTACTTGAAAAAAAAATAGTTTGAAATTTGATTCGATTTAAGCCAGTTTCTCTCCCAGTTTACAAGTTGTATATTTTTAATATCAAAGACTGAAATAAGCGAATGTCGACAATATCCGGAAAATATTATTACATATAATTACTTTAATGAATATCGATAAGCATATAGGTACTATAGTGAAATTCGCTATGCATATAATCTCTTGAGTCAACGTTACCATTTTTCATCTAATATAAGCTCACATAGTTACATGAATGAATGTAAACTCGGTAAATATCGATATGAAATTGTCACTTTAGTGACTATAGACATTATGCAATGAATATCACACCTAATCGCTTAAGTAATTGTTTGATAACATTTATTAAATTTCAAAATTTCTCTCTTCGGAATTTCGGACATTCATTGGAGATAGTCGACATTCACTGAACTTTCATAATAATATATTCAACTTTTCAAACTGCTAAAATACAGCATTAGTAATCAAATGTAACTCAACTTACAATTTGTTGTCATGAAACAATTTAATACCATGCTTTAATATATCAAAATTATTACGAATTCGAAAGAATTCATTTAATTAATTCAAATTCGAAATGAAACCAAAATACTTTGAAGATGATAATGAGAAATCTACCAGAAAATGTTCCGTTTATAAAACTGTTTCATCATAATTCAATAACCTATTGAGATTTATAATAACATTACTTTGTTAATTGTATAAAATTTAAAAGAAAACATCCAAAATGTTTTTATCAATAAGTACAAATTCTTAGTTCACCTGTATTGTGTGTCAAGTGAACACAGATTTAAATAACAAATACAAATATGTTTCGCTTCGTAGTTCGAAGTAGAAATAGTTTGATGTATAATTCAAACTATCTCTGATTAAATATCAGATCTCTCGCCACTCCTTAAAAATGTTTTATTTAAATAGCGTTTATTGAATAAGAAGTTTAATTATTTTCTAAGAGAGTTCACAAAAATGTTCTTTGAATTTCAGATGTAGATTGGTCAAAGATCTTTCCTGTTACAAAAAAATTACATAATTGCTTTCATAGAGTTCTTAAATTTTTTAAACGCAGTTAAAAACGCAAATTAAAATAAATCAAATTAAAAACTTCTGGGTGCATATGAACTATTTTATAATAAATTAAAAGCAACTTTAACATCATTGAAAAAAGAACAAAAATAGAATAAGACAATTCAAAATCATAGCTAATAGTTTAAATTTTTAAAAACAATTTTGCAGGTGATGGAGTGGAGATGTCAAATATATGTATGGCACATCATTACTTTAACATTTATTTAATTACATCATAATTTATTCTTCAAGCAAAAAAAATGTATACATACATACTAATATAAGTAAAATAACATTCAATCCATTAAAGTTCTAAAAAAATTTAAAAGTGGTCTTTGTAATAGCATTCAACTCAATCCATCCGATAAATTTTAAAAATAACATAATTCATAGAATAAAGTTGTTTATTAATATATTACTGTGAAATTGTTTGTTCGTAAAGTTTGCATTGAAAGAAAAAAAAAGAAAATTTCGCGCTTTAATGATGCAATAAAAATATTTGAATCTTTCAATAACTTCAGCAGCATTGAAAAGAAAAAAGAATTTTATCACATCTCAGGACGGTTTTCAATTATCTATAAATATGGAGATTGTATAATACAACATACATTAATGTAATTTAGTTATCAAATTTCACAGCAACATTAAGTAAATATGTTAAACTTTGAAAAAATCGCAACATGATCCACAGCATTGCTAAGCTTGAGACACACTATATAAGTTCACTATATCAAACTTAAACGTGATATGTTGAATAGTTTGTTTTTCCGTGCTCGAAAAAAACACTGGAACACAGAAACCCGACAATCAATGAAACTCAATCCCATTGAAGAAACCAGCACTTCAATTAAATTGGCTATTATTGGGAGCACTGCACTTGTATTATGGCAACCAGAAAGAATTCTGAAAAGAAAAAATTCAACATAAATTAAAATGTAGTGTCTCGGCATTCATAAATAAACACGAAATAACCTAGTGAAAACAACACTTTGTAGAACAAAAATCGCTTGATTAGAATTTGAAATAAAGACGGGAACAGAATCGTTTGCCATCCATAGTTGATTGCTTCGAACAAATTGACAACTCACCATATTACTGTAGGCCAGTGTTTAACACGTTCATTGTTTACCGTGTGCAGGCGTTTATACTATATCTATAATTGAAAAGTGGTAATCTATAAAGATAAAATCGAAGCTAAATTTTCTTAGTTTAGCAACCGCTTTAATTTTTGAATTTTACAATAAATTTATTTTAATAAACAATATGTTATTGTCATAAGTCATAAGAACACATATTTTCTTTAAAAATAGCTGGATGATAATGAACATATAGCCACCACTTAATCTGCTTTATTTGCACAAAACTTTTTGTAATTTGATATCGCGTGATGCAACTATCGTCTTTATCTGTATTTTAAGTTTCCTTTTTTATTCTTCTGATGCTTACATAATCTCTCGTTGCTTACATTATCTGGACTTAATACAACTCTGTTATGTGACATATGTAAGGGAAATCACTGTAATCGTATAAAAAGTTTATGTAAGTTTTGTTCAGAAAAAAGCTATTTTGACGTAATTTTCAAGATCAAGGGGAATATATATTTTTATTTTCGGTAGAAAAAATCGCCAATACTTCCGCCAAACACACAATTTGTTTCGCCGAATTTACAATTTTATCGCATTTGGCGAGGTGGTGAAGGCTTAGCGTTTGCCCTGCTTACGCGATATAAGGACAAATCATTATAAATGTTGGCAATTCGTTCGAAGATATAAATTTGTCCCATTATTGTATTGCAATTACCATCAGTTTCATGTTTACTATTATCATTAACTATTTTTTTTTTAATTTATATTTTTATTTCTCTAAGTAAAATAATAACTTTACTTTATTAATACAAAATTATGTATTGAATATAAGCTTTAAGTATAAAGAAAAATTCATTCATTTTGTAACTCTTTTAAAGACAAACTTTTGATTAAATTTTTAACTAATTTGAAAATAACTTCTCAAAATTGTAACTTGTCCATGTTTTGCTCTTTAAATGACGAAGTTTTTGAGTACCCTCTACCTATTGAAATTCATCTCGTTTAATCTCAATCTTACACTACTAGAATCTACTTGGCACTGTTTTTCTTTTAATTTAACTAGTTTAATAGCCAGTTTAATGAATCAGGCCTAAATCAGGAATTAAATTTCAGTAAAAAGTTTCCAGAAACTATAAGTCGGCTATAATAGACTAAAAATACAAAGTGGTTGGCAAGATTTTATCAAAGCTGACGCAAACTTGTTGCTATAACTACTTTTTCGATTTAAAAAATGTTTTTCAACATGTAATTCCAGTACACGCTTTAAATATTTATAGTTGTGGTAATACCGTACAAGATTTTTCTTTGAATAACAGAATTTTGTCAGCACTTTTTAAACTGTAGTATGATCACAAAAATGATACAAATATTTTAAATTCTCAAAAATTTATTTTTTTTATAAAGATCATAAAAGAGTAAAAAAATAATTTAAAAGTAAAAAGCACAGAATGCGAGTGTTGAAGATTCGCGATCGCAACGAACTATAGGGGGCGTTGTTGTATGAGACGCTTACCTGCGATTTCCATATGAACCGTCATTCAGTTACTCTGGAGACGTCGTTAATGTAGCGTGTAGCATTGCAACGTTCCTTCTTTAATGTGGCTTATTAAATTTAAAAAAGAAAAATGCTTGATCTTCTTTCTTGTACAACCGAAAACAAAATGGTATCTCTTTTTATTAGAGAAGGAATATCCAAAACACATCGGAAAAATATTTGTACATTAACAGAAAAAAATATGTATATTCTTATAAGAGTTAAAACCTAATGC
>NC_092210.1:77524513-77608337 GCF_043381705.1 Parasteatoda tepidariorum
TATCTAATATATATAATTCTCTTACGTGGCTCCCAAATTTTGGCTGTATTTCTCTTCCACCGGTGGCAACGTTTGCTTTGTTTTGTTCACGTTACTATTTCTCTTACACGGCGAATCGACCTATGATTGCCGCTATAAAAGTCACGTGCCAAATCTGGCTGAGGTGGCTCAACATATAGCGCTTTTAAAAAAGGAAACTGAAATAGCCAGAGAGCATCAACTACGGAAATCTCATACTATTAAGCTAGGCAGAAGTGAGTAGTTTTTGTCGATAGATCTCTATTTTAGTATTTTGTCGAAAGCGCTTTTTTTCACAAATGGCTCACGAATTTATTTGACGAATTTTGATTTATATCACGAATTATACTACAGCACATTTCTAATAGGTTTAACGAATTACATGTCATTTATTTGAATTCAAATTTAGTTTAATGACTTAGTGTTTACTAAAAAGAGGTAATTTTTTTAAAAAAAAAGTTTTTATATGAATTTGAGTGATTGTTTTGAATTCTTAGAATTTTGTGCATTTGCAATGTGCCTAAGTTAGTAGCGAGCGAAGCAAACCATATAAGATTGCGCAGCAATTTTCGGGGGTTGGCGAGCGTTAGCGAGCAGGAGGCGCATCCCACTAGTTATTTTAAAATTGTCTATTATATTTTGATAAAAGTGATAGTACCTATCCTATTGTTGTAATTATGTTACAATAATAAGATAGGTATACATTATTACAATGTTGTATTATTATTAGGGATATATTTCTTTCATTATTACAATCATTAAAAAAACATTCAACAAAGTTTGTTTTGTCGAAGAATAATAGACGATACGCTAAGGACCTCTAATTACTTGCGGGTAAAATAGTCAAATATCAAAAGTGTTAGCCAAACTTTAAAAGTCTTAGCCAAAAAGCAAATCTTAACAACAACAAAAATATCATTCAGAAAAAAAAAGAAGGATCACTGTAGAATATAAGTTATTTGAATTATTCAATTCTGTTTTATTGGTTTTTATACTACTCGCAGACATTTTTTAAAGGGATATGGGTATTTTAATCTATAAAGATAAAATCGAAGTTAAATTTTCTTAGTTTAGCAACCGCTTTAATTTTTGAATTTTACAATAAGTTTATTTTAATAAACAATATGTTATTGTCATAAGAACAGATATTTTCTTTAAAAATAGCTGGATGATAATGTACATATAGCTACCACTTAATCTGCTTTATTTGCACAAAACTTTTTGTCATTTGATATCGCGTGATGCAACTATCGTCTTTATCTGTATTTTAAGTTTCCTTTTTTATTCTTCTGATGCTTACATAATCTCTCGTTGCTTACATTATCTGGACTTAATATAACTCTGTTATGTGACACTGTAATCGTATAAAAAGTTTATGTAAGTTTTGTTCAGAAAAAAACTATTTTGACGTAATTTTCAAGATCAAGGGGAATATATATTTTTATTTTCAGTAGAAAAAATCGCCAATACTTCCTCCAAACACACAATTTGTTTCGCCGAATTTACTATTTTATCGCATTTGGCGAAGTGGTGAATGCTTAGCGTTTGCCCAGCTTACGCGATATAAGGACAAATCATTATAAATTTTGGCAATTCGTTCGAAGATATAAATTTGTCCCTTTATTGTATTGCAATTACCATCACTATTACTTTCATGTTTACTACAAAATAGTAAAATTCGATAAAATCGTAAATTCGGCGAAACAAATTGGTTTTGGCGCAAGTATTGCCGAACGATTTTTTTCCACCGAAAATAAAAATATATATTCCCCTTGATCTTGAAAATTACGTCAAAATAGTTTTTTCTGAATAAAACTTGCATAAACTTTTTATTAACTATTTTTTTAATTTAAATTTTTATTTTTCTAAGTAAAATAAAAACTTTACTTTATTAATACAAAATTATGTAATGAATATAAGCTTTTAAGTACATTAGAAAAATTCATTCATTTTGTAATTCTTTTAAAGACAAGCTTTTGATTAAATTTTTCACTAATTTGAAAATAACTTCTCAAAACAGTAACTTGCCCATGTTTTTCTCTTTAAATAACGAAATTTTTTGAGTACCCTCTACCTATATTTATTTATCTTCTTTAATCTCAATTTAACACCAATAGAATCTACTTGACGCTGTTTTTCTTTTAATTTAACTAGTTTAATGAATCAGACCTAAATCAGGAATTAAATTTCAGTAAAAAGTTTCCGGAAACTATAAGTCGGCTATAATAGACTAAAAATACAAAGTTGTTGGCAAGATTTTCTCAAAGCTGACGCAAACTTGCTGCTATAACTACTTTTTCGATTTAAAAAAAGTTTTACATCATGTAATTCTAGCACACGTTTTAATTATTTATAGTTGTGATAATACCGTACAAGATTTTTCTTTGAATAACAGAATTTTCTCAGCACTTTTTAAACTGTAGTATGATCGCAAAAATGATTCAAATATTTTAAATTCTCAAAAACGATTTTTTTTTTAAAGATCAGAAAAGAGTAAAAAAATAATTTAAAAGTAAAGCTTAGAATGCGAGTGTTGAAGATAGACATACAGACGATTATTTTCAAAGACATAGTAGCAGACGATTATTTTCAAAGAACATAATTTAAATTGCTGTTGAAGTCATATTTAACCAGGTTGGCAAGAAGCATGAAATTAAAAAAGGACATATTGTGTTGGTCATTCACGTTTTCTCTTTGTTTTTAAAAAGAATCAGTAGAACATTCCTTTTCTTTTTAGTTGAACTTTCCTGCGTTTTTTCTCACAAGGTAACATTTTTTTGCTAAATTAAACATTAAAATTTTATTTGTTTTTGTTTCGCAATATTTTTTCTGTACTACATTTATGTTTTTAATTTAGTAGTTAAGAATAAAAGGTTCTTTCATTTTGGTAACTGCAACAGCGAGAAATTTAAAAAATATCGCCAAATTGTATTAACTTTCAAATATCAACACACAAGCAGTCGAAACTATTGAAAATGTTATGTACAGGAAAGCAACTGATAAAGCAATTAAANTCACAAGGTAAGATTTTTTTGTTAAATTAAACATTAAAATTTTATTTGTTTTTGTTTCGAAATATTTTTTCTGTACTGCATTTATGTTTTTAATTTAGTAGTTAAGAATAAAAGGTTCTTTCATTTTGGTAACTGCAACATTTAGAAATTAAAAAAAAATCGCCAAATTGTATTAACGTTCAAATTTCAACACACAAGCAGCCGAAACTATTGAAAATGTATGTACAGGAAAGCAATTGATAAAGCAATTAAAATGAGAAAACACGAAATTATTAGAGATCAAATCTCCTTATTAAAATATATGAAAAAAAGGAAAAGGCACAATCATTCTTTATGATCGAAGTCAAAATAACATCGCATTAAATATTTAGCATTGGTGGAAAACTTCTTATAACAGCATTTTCCGAAGAAAGATGACATTAAATATTTGAAGATGTTTTGATTCATAGGGTTGTTATTTCGCAATCATAAAAAAAAGAACGACTAACCTTGAAATGAGCGATGTTTAACTGATTGTCGTCAAGGCAGAGAGTTCATCCACGCGCAATATAACTCAAGTTACGTGTGATTGTACGGTTAATCAGACGAAAAGAAGAAAAAATATATAGTCCTTAGTTATCAGGAGATGAAGCTCATAAAATCGTCTGACCTCAAAGTCATCTGTCTGGTAAATATTAAAATGCAAAGAGCAAAAGAAAAGATTTATAACTAAAAAATTTTAAACATATACTACACTTAAATAAGCAAGCGGCAATCAGTAAGTGGGATAGCGAAGCTTCATTTTAGGAGGCATTTAGGTCCGTTAGCGCAGTGTTCCCCGATCGGCGAACCGGTACCGGTCCGTGGATCAAATGGTACCGGGCCGCCCATTTCATTGAAACTGAATTTATACCCCAATTTGAAAATATCTGAGTTCCATTAAAATTTTATTCCTTTAAAAAATAGGGGGGCCCCCCGAAGGTAGAGACATACATTTTTGTTATGTATCATTGTCTCCGATTACCCCCAGATGGGGCCGTCTCATTGCAAAGAAACAAGCTTAGGGTTCCCATTGATTTAACGTTCTAGTAAGTTAAAATGCTAAATCACTTTATATTTATTTTTTGGTGCAACTGTATTATTTATAATAAAAATATAACCTCTCACAAAACTCGTGTTTTGAAAAACGGAGTCTATAACGTTTTTAATTCAAAATTACTACTCCTCGAAAAACATTTTTTCAACACTTAAGTGCACAACTGTCCATCTAATAGACCTTATATGCTTGAATTATTTAACTGATTTGTTAGGTAGAGCAATTCTTCTGAAATTTGCAAAGACAAGATTTAAGTATTAAAATCTGAATGTATGGTCCGCTAAGAAACATTTCCTTAGCGGCCAAACAAGTTGGCAGTAATACACCAGGGGTTCCTAAATGGAACCCTAGGGATATGTGGAAGAGTTAAAGGGGTTCTAAGAGATAGTACTTTTATTTAACCGGGTNAATTTTTTTCTTAATTATTATTCTCCACTACTAAAACGTGGTTTTTAAAAATATTACTTTTTATTTTGAATTTTTTCTTTAATATTTTTGAAACCTGTTATTATATTAAGATCCAATTAATTATCCAATCATATTTTTATGAACTTACTTAAAATAAAATACCTTTGGAAAAGAAATTGCAATTTTTTTTAAAAAAAATCTCATTTTTTAATAACAATGAATTGAATAAATTATGAAAATAGCACACATTTATAAAAAAAATTACATCAGCATTTCCCATTGTGTTTGTTAAATCAAAATAACATAACTAAATTAACAAAGAAATGTTTCCCAAATAACCATTTTCAAAGTTTATACCTAGCAGTTCCTTTTAGCTTTCATTTAAACAAAATCTATAATTTGGTTTATTTTATTCATTTTCAGATTATGTATATTCACCAAAAAACAAATTCTTAACTAGAATAAATTCAGCTACAGGACTGCGAATTTAACTGTCGGTCATAAAAACCTAGTTTAAAATTATTAATTATTAATCGATGAGTATATATTTCATTACTTTTATTTACAAAATAAAGTAGTTTAACTGGTTCGCAATTGTTTTTCGATATTTTATTTATAAAATTGGGATTACGCAGAAAAAAAGATCGATAATTTAGGGTTCTACAGCTGAACAAAAATTAGGAACAGTTATTTTTTAGGCTTTTAACAAAACAAAATAACTACAGGTACTCTGGGCTTATTATTAACTGCCTAATCAATTGGGCTCGTTAAGCAACGAATGAAATATTTTCTAGCTATCCTCTAAGTACGTGGGGCTCACATATATAAAAAGGTAAAGTTAGACATAAAGGCTAGATATAAAGGTAAACACTATATATAAAAATTTAAATAATAATTACCTGCNTACAGGTACTCTGGGCTTATTATTAACTGCCTAATCAATTGGGCTCGTTAAGCAACGAATGAAATATTTTCTAGCTATCCTCTAAGTACGTGGGGCTCGCATATATAAAAAGGTAAAGTTAGACATAAAGGCTAGATATAAAGGTAAACACTATAGATAAAAATTTAAATAATAATTACCTGCTTCTTTTAAATGAATATTATTTTAAACAATATCCATTTCAAGAAATTTCTCGAAAAGTTCATGTTTCCAAAAGCTTCTCTTGCAAGCAAAAAAAGTTCGCATGTTCAGGAAATCCAACGATGAATCGGATAATATGATAAATAAACATTTTGATGCGATTAAAAGCTTCTACTCTCAATGATTATCCTGTTGTAGAATAAAAAGAGTTAAATGATCTTAACTGCAATCACATTTGCGAGCTGTACAACACTGAAGGAAAGCATAAGACTTTATGTATAAACTAAGCTGTTTCATCAACTTGAAAACTACATACACATCTCGCAGTCACGTGACGTGATTTTCATTTTTTCAATGAAATGTTATGAAGTTACCAATAAGGCCCTTCATTGATTAAATGGTTCCAACTAGCAAACTCTGACCAAGAACCTATATTCACTTTCAGCGCATCCTCAAACTGCTTTCCAAATCCAACCGACGATGGAGACTTTTGATTTACAACAACCAGCTTGTAATTATTTCCATTATTATTGTCCCAGTGTTCCGCAGCAGAACACTTGAAGCACACACAGAATTCTATGACCTCGTATTTGGAAGCATTAGGAGGTATGGTAAAAACAAAAGAAAATGTGTCGTAGGGACTGTTGCCAGATTCAATGCCAGAAGGAACGAATTCGGCTTGCACGTCCTCGCTGCTATTCCATTTATCGAAAGTGATACGCAGGAAAACTTCTTTGTCAAATGCAATGTTCTTTACTTTGATTGTACCAGAAACCAACGATTCAGAATCTCGTATTATTACATTTTCTAAAGATACACAATTCTTCTGCAATCTGTCGCGGAATTCCATGTAATCTGAAGCCGGTTGGGCAAATTGAGCTACCCACTGGATTTCGGACGTTGGGCTAGGTTTCACGCCATTAATGATTTGCTTGAAGAACTCATCAGTCCAATTTGGAGGGCAATTTGAAGGCTCTGACATGATTTTGACATGGGTGAGGGCTAAGCCTTTATCATCGGCGAAACACACTCTCTTTTTGTAGTTTTCCCTATTGTTTTCTTCATCAGATTTTGCCATTAAACAAGACCTCATGTCTCTGGCGCAGTCGTATGAGTTTAAAGCTGAATTGAACTGATTGCGATTGTTAGGACCACGAAAGGGATTGTAACCAAAATCCATAAAAGTAGCAGTGTTGAAAATGGGTGGACTGGCTGATAAGAACATCTCAAAATCAATTGGCATCGTTCTTTTGGTGCTTGCGGATACTACTTTTTACAGTAGTTTTAAACAGAAACCATTGCATCAATGTTCTAGAATCTGAAATATAAAAAATACACAATTTGTAATATTCAAATGAAATTTATGTACACTCTTAAAAACTTAATCGAAAAATTCTCATTCAAAAATTTAGCATAGTAAAATGGATGAAGTTTTAAAATTTATAAATGTGTATGTGTACTCTTCTCTTTATTGTAATATGTGCAATACAATCAATGAAATATCTAAATTCGTAAACTGGCTAATTGTAATTTTATCCCTTTCATCTGCAATAACAAAAATAGAATAACTAGCATAGTATTAGTTGAGTATTCATAATTCTCATACCTAATAATATACATTTTACAATATAATTTTGTGCAACAGGTCCCTTGTAGATAAAATTCTCTGTATGGCTTTAATATAGGTCAAAACGGTACCAATAGACGTATTTGATTTCAATTTATTATTCTCAACACATTGCCGGAAGAAGATATAAGACCAGGAAGCTACTCGAACTTTGAAAGGAAAGAGTCATCTAAAAATGTTGATGTTCCAATTCCGAAATTAGAAGAAAAAAAAATCACATGATCCGGAATTAACATCAATTTTGAAAAGATAAAAAATTTTTTAATTAACAGTTAATAAAAGAACTAGTGAAGATAAAAATGTTTAAGAGTGCACTTTTTCTTTAAGATAGATTTTTATAATGTGTGCAGGGAAGGCTTTTTTATAGGTCAGTTTTAGCACGAAAACTGCTAATTCGTTGGGTTTAATTTCAGTCTAATTTTAGATTACAATTTCATAATCTTTTCTAAAAAGATACGAGTTCGCTTTATTAAGGACTGGTCATTTTCTAATTTAGATCTGTATACTTGGATGTTAGTTTCAGAAATAAATGCACTTTATATACTTTAAAAAGTTTATTAATTCAGTTACTAATTATCCACTTTGGATTGAATTATTTACTTTATTATTGGATCTAGAATATCCCTTTAAAAGAGAAGGTGTTACTAAAAAAATCTATTTGCGGACCGGATTAGAGGAGATTGGTGGTGATTAGTCTCGATCGCTTATATATAAGCCTGTACGTGTAATTGTTCTCAAGTCAATAGTTTATATTATCTCAATAGCTTAGTTCTATTTTGAACTATATTCTTAAAATGTTTTCTATACTGCCTGAAAATTAAATTTTTAACAGAACTATTTTTTGGTGTTGGAAAAGCAATTCAAGGTAATAAGTTATCTATTAAATTTAAAATCGTAATAGAACAATTCAACTGCTGAAAGATTCGTGACTATGTACAAATTTTAGAAATATAAAAAAATTTCTTTTATTTCGTTAAGAATAACATTTTGACAAAATCCTCATATAGTTTAGTCTTCGTGTTTATGAAATTTCAATAAAAATTCAGGGGTCTGTCCAGACATTTTGTGAAAGGTCCGGTTTTCGTGAAATTGTGAAAAAATTACTCCCATCCTTTCAACCAGGGTCCTGCTTTTATGAATTTGGGCAAATAGAGTCCGGTTATTGCAAAAAACTTTTTCAAGGAGTTTTTAATTTGTAAATCGATACAAGATTATGCTTAGCACTGTAAAATTATAATAATAATAAAAAAATTTCAAAATTATAGTTGCTTCTAAATTAGAGATGCAACATACAAATATTTGGTATTTAGCCTATACTGCTGAACGCAGAATATTCATTTCGGACGAATAATGGAAGAATCGTCTGCCGAAGACAAAACTTAATTCGTTTACATCCATCTTTCTTGCTTTGTGCCCTAGGAAGGGTTTATTCAATTAACAAAACAATAATGAAAATAAACAAATTTGTGAAGGGTCCGATTAAAAGAAAAATCATTTTGTGAAGGACCGTTTTTAAGATAAAATATTTTGTGAAGGGTCCGTTTTTATGAAAAGATATTTTGTGAAGGGACCCAAATTTCTCCTAAACAGACCCCTGATATCCAATAAATATATCATTTGTGGATATATTTTCTGGTCCTAGGCATCTATATTCTGTATATGAATGCAAAAAAAGAAATAACTATTTCTAATTCCAGTAATGCAAAAAAAAATTTTAACAAATGTTATTTCGATTAATGTAACGAAGTCAAACGAGGCTTTAAACTAAGTGTGCCACAAAAGTACAAGGGATGTAAAACAAAGAAAGAGGTGCCACGAGGTCATGGGACCCTTAACAGAAAAACAGCGCAAAACCATAAAAAAAGTTTTAATTTCATAATATCATAAATCATCTTAAATATCAACACAACAATTTATATTTTATCGAAAAGACAAAACTGATTAGAGTACACCTAATAAGGAAAGGCATTCAATACGATTCTGCTTTATACAGGTCGTTTCACGTTGATTTTTAAAGATGATATGAAAGATGTTTGTTTACCGATTACAAACTACACCAATCGTGCAGATATCTATCAAGTGTTTACTATAAGGCTTTTTTTCTGAGATAATGCTAGATTGACAAAGTCAACATTTCATTCAACCCATTCACGGGTCATATATATTATACTCTTCAGAAATCACATTTGATCGATTTCTAAACCAGAATGTTGTTTAGATTCAAGTAAACATACTAAGTCACGTGTTCATAATATTTGCGAATTTTCAAAGTCAATGGGTTTGTGAAATCGTTCCTAAAGCCAAAGATGTTTATTTACTATGATTTCAAGGGAGCATACTCTAAATCAGGACGAGCCGAAACGCAACCTGGGAACCGCTTGTGACCCAACAAAGCGCATTTGCCAACGATAGAAATAAAAGAGTAAAATTGTTGTGAGTGGTGGGTTACAAAAAACAAAAAAAAACAAAACAAAAAAACTCACGCATGTTTAAGGTATTGCAGTACTGTGTAAATGCAGATAATTTTAAATTAAAAAGTTCTCCATGAAATTGCCACGTCTTCTGAATTGGGTTCAAAATTATAATTCACATACGTGGGTAGGAGAGACGGTAAAAATTGAAATTTGTTACTATTCACAGTAAATTAGATTTAACAGAACGAATTCTTTAAATTCATAGCTTGATAAAAATGAAATGGCAATTACTAAACAAACTTGTGAACAAAATATAAAATAAGTTTAAGATATAGGCTTTCATTATTTAAAATATTAAAACACTTGTAAACGGCTCAGATCCTTATTAATTTTTTAAAAAAAACGAGCAAACAAAAATAAGCATAAAATTTATAATTTTCTTGATTTAATAATTAAATAATTAAAATAATAATTAAAATAAAAGTCTTAAGATCCAGAGTTAATACTACTTATTAATTCATCCGTAATAATCTTCATGATTATTATAAATCTTGATAATTATCATTATGTATGAACATTTCAGGAAAATGTGAATTTTTTAACTTAAATCATGTATTTCAACGTTAAAACAAAATCCTACAACAAAAAAAACTTAAACATTTAAAAACTCGTTATTTTATTTGAAAAAAAATTGCTAAACTTGTAAAACTAGACTTACGCATTTTATTTCGAAAGAATCTTTAAAAAGAAACAGAACCAAGTACGCTGCAACAGAAGTACGCTGCTATTTTGAACATTAAACTCTACCGCGTCAACAACTTATAAGAGTTATCTAACAAAAAAGATTATATAGTAGTGACTTTGACAGAAAGGTATCACCAATACAAAAGATTGTCCTTATCTATAAAGCAAAAGCTACAGTATCTGTTTTATAAGGCTCAAATAAATAAATAAAACTTTATGTAATATTTTTACATCATCCTAATTTACAATATACAAAGAAAAAAAATAAAAGAGGAACTCATTTGTTTTACGTAAACATAGAGCTAAGCCCCTTTCCGCTACCGCTCTACAGCCCTGATGATTGTTTCACAATAATTGTTTGCTGGCATAAAACAGTTTATTCTTCGAAAATTGAGATTATTCACTTAAACTACATGCACTAAAAAGAATTTTGTTTGCTTACGCCCCCCCCCCCATATTTCACGTCCAATATTCATTTCTTCAAATTAAATGTTTATTTTAAGTTAAATTTACTAAGAAAATATTAATAAAGATCTCGTGTAACTATTGATTCTATTAAGGTAAATTAGTGAACATAGATAATTTTGCTTCGTAATCAATTTTTTTAAATAACATTTAAAATTAAAGCCAGGGGTCTGTTTAGAAGAAATTAGGGTCTGTTAACGGACCCTTCACAAAATGATTTTTCTTTTAATCGAACCCTTCATAAATTTGTTTATCTTCATTATTATTTTGTTAATCGAATAAACCCTTTCCAGGGCAGAAAACAAGAAAGATGGATGTAAACGAATTAAGTTTTGTCCTCGACAGACGATTCTTCCATTATTCGTCCGAAATTAATATTCTGCGTTCAGCAATATAGGCTAAATACCAAATATTTTTATGTTGCATCTCTAATTTAAAAGCAGCAATTGTTGTTTATTTTTTAAAATTTAATTTTTTTAATCATAATTTTACAGTGTTGAGCATAATCTTGTATGTCTTTACAATTTAAAAACTCCATGAAAAAGTTTTTTTTTGCAATAACGGACCCTATTTGCATAAATTTATAAAAGCGGACCCTGGTTGAAAGAATGTGAGTAATTTTTTCACAATTTCACGAAAAACGGACCATTCACAAAATGTCTGGACAGACCCCTGAAAGCTATATTGCTATAACGAATTTGGTGAGTTTACAAACTATCCTTTTTGCTAACCAAAGAGCCTGATATATTTAACACAATTTGTGCATTTCTCACATTCAGCATGAAGCTGATCGTCAAGTTCGAAATCATTTAACGAGTATCTTTAACGGTAATTTATAATAGCATATTAATGCAATTAGCATCGAAAAATAATTGCAAAACTGTAAATAAGTTTAGACACAGATTCAAACAAGTTTATCTTAAAATGTAACGTAACTAAGTAATATCTTAGAATTAAGTTACAAAGAAATAACTCTTATAGTTTCAAACTATTAATTAAGAAAACAATCAAAAGTGTAATAAGAGTAAAATAAAAAAAATAAATATTCCAAGCAAAAACCTTTACATTTTGGATGCAAAAAATTTTACAGTAAAACAGTACTTTTATGACTTTTACTAATTTTATGTTTAAGACAACTAAATATGGAAATTAATGTGGGAAAATGGGATCCTACCATATATTCCGGTGAATAAAAAAAATACCAACAATGAAAAACGGCGACAACTTTATCATATATAATTAGATATAGATAAATAAAACTTTCACAGTAACAAACATATATAAAAGTAATAAAAAATTATTGCTGATTAAAAAGAGATAAAAAGAAATATTATAAATCTTATCAATTTTCCGACCAATGACGACAGGACAAAAATTGTTTATAAAAATATGAGAAATAAAATAACTACAATATAAATTCCTTAGACAGTTTTTCAGACTATCTTTAAGACAACTATAGCACTGCTCAATACAAATCGTATTACAGTCAATTCGCNTTCCTCTTCAGCTAGCACCAAATCATTATAGGCTGAATCCGACAATATTTTGAAAGTCCAAAACCGAAACTAACGGTAAGTCGAACTTCCGATATGTCGAAGTTTTTCGTCAGTCCTATCAGATTCGAGTTATCGCGAATTCACTGTATATTGTTACCTCTTCCCTCAGTAAACAAATTATAAGTTGAAGTTAGGTAAATAAGTCGTAACCACTTATTCCTTTAGCTTCCGCTGTATTTTTTTCTCTCTTACATTTCGCAGACTTAATTAAAGAACGGTCGTGTTGACCTATTAGATATTAAAATCATGAAAAGCAAAGAAAGTTCTGAACTTGCATAAGCTCTCTAAGTAGAACTTGAAATAGTCCTCTAAGATGGCATTACGGTAAAGTTATAATAACAATAAATGCGACATAAAAAAATTACAAGTTCAAGATTAAAAGTCATCGACGAACCAAGAGCCACAACGCTTACAAACACAAATTGATGAAATCATTAGTAAATTATTCATTTGATATAAATTATGATAACTAAGCATCAATATCAAATTCACTAATAACCATTGCAATTCAGACTTAGAGCAACAAGCACCTCCTTACCATAAGCGTAGCATGAGGTGGCACACTTTTTGTGTTCAGAAAACCGTTCATTTATTTTAAGTTATTATACACACATCTAAGAAAATAAGCATACATGCATAATGTCGTCAAGCTAACCGTGAGAGGTTTCCGTGCTCTTCCTCCATGTAACGCAAATGCGGGTTAATTCCATCAAAAAGTCCTCCATAAAGGCAAATTACTCCCAATACTTGATCCAGGATATCCCTTGTTTTCTGGATTCGTTTCGAAATTACAAGGCTAAGAAGTTGAGCACAAGTAGTGGTAAACCCGAAATTGGGTCGGCTGTTCAACGACGGTTAATAATAATTATATACGTAAAACTTAAAATAACCTAACAGTTTTTTAAAAACAAAATGTGTGCTCTCTCACTCTACGCCTATGATTCTTAGTTGGTAGCTATGAAACTTAGTCTCTAAAAATTGGGGTGAATCCTAACAATAACAGCACTGCAATAGAAAATTCTAAAATTATGAATTGCATTCTAAATAGTTTTGAATTTAAGCCCACCTTGACGCCGCTTTCCAAGTGAAAAGTTTCCAAGCGAGTCTGTTTTCGCCATTTTTTTTTTTTACTTTGTGGGGGGTCCGTTTTAAAGACGAAAAAAAAACTTGTGAAGGGTTCTTAATGAACATAAATTTCTCTTAAAATTACCCCATTACTTAATTACGATATAAAAATTTGTCATTTTTCCTAAAAGAGCGGTTAAAATAACCGATCTTTTCGCAAAGAACTCTAAAAATTTCGGAATGCACTGTCACAAATACATTTTCAATTGTCAAATACTGCCCATTGAACTTCGCTAGATTATTCAGAACTTTACCAATAGATATAATTTTGTTTCTTCTTTCTAGTAGAAATAATCCAATATAAATTGTTAGGGAAATAAAACGAAGCCAGTTCGACTGTATTTTATTGAAGTAATAGATTCGAAATGGGTTCAACTTTTAGAAACAAAGGTCAATTGGTTGCAAGGATTCACTGGTAAATGTTAAATCACCCGTTTTAACATGTTATTATGGGCCCCAAACAAAGGGTTTTCGTGCAAACTATATTTTAAGTTTTAAACTTTTTGTGACAGGTTTCCGTTTTTGTGAGATTGCAAAAATATTTATTCATAATTTTTTGAATTTGAGGAAATAGGGTCTGGTTTTTGTAATTTAGTGAAAAATCGAGAAAAAAAAGGAACAACACGTTCAGACTTTTTGTAAAAATATGCTTTTGTGAACTTTTGAAAAATTTATTCATAATTTTCTATATCTAAAAATTAATGTGGAGTCGGATCCTGTTTCTGTAAAAAACATCAAAAATACATCTTTCAAGGAGTTGTAGTTTTAAAATTAGGAATTAAAGACGTCATCAACTGCGTTTTTCAAAAGAAATATTTTGTGAAATGTCCGTTATTTTGGATGCAATATTTTGTGAAGGGACCGTTTTCACAATAAAATAATTTGTGTAGGATCCGTTTCACGATAAAATACTTTGTGAAAGGTTCTTTTAAACGATAAAAATTTGTGAAAAGTTCTTTTAAACGATAAAAATTTGTGAAAAGTTCTTTTAAACGATAAAAATTTGTGAAAGGTCCGTTATAACTCTATTTTCATCGAAAAGACTTACTTGCTTAGAAATACTTGCAAATAACTTGGTAACTTTATAATATTAAGATTAGAGAATCCATTTGTTTCAATATTATTTTAACGTTAGGTCAAAAGGAAGAGGTTGAATTTCATCGAACTAAATTTGTTACGAGACTATCAGAAAGTAAAATATTCTGTCGTTCCCTACTTCTTCTCTAAATAATAAATCTGACTCCAACTTTTAGTAGAAAAGAACAACATTTTATTTACATAATAATTTTCAGACGATCATTTCTTGTTCCACAAAAAGAAGACGTTGCCATGGCAACTCGGCAGTTTTAAAAAAAATCAAAAATTAGCTTTTAGTTTACATAAAAAGTAATTAAGAACTTTTAACAAAATTCAAATCCTTCAGAAATATATCGCGTCCAGCTGAACTCCGCGGACAGCGTCACTATATTAACGTTATTCACAATTTAGTGAGCATGTTAGGAAAAGGAAAGCATTAATGAAGAGTTACATTAAATTGTGACTTAAATACATCACCAATTGAAGTACAGAGGCAGAGGAGTCAACATATCAAGTGCTTCTAGCTGATGATAAAGTAACCGATTTACTGCTTCTTGCTACAGCATTAGACTGGAAATTATTAATTACTTCAAAGAATACGACTACGTAGTATTGAAAACAAATTTTTTAGCTCGCTTCCAGAAGGTACGTAAATATGAGCTATAGTTCACTAAAACTCATAATTATACTTTATCATCCCTTTAACATCAAAAAAACAGTGCAGACATTCGAACCCTTCTCAAAATCAGCTGCTAATAAACATTAAAAAATTCTTTAATAATTTTAAATAATCGATAGATGCTTGAAAACCCGGATTTCGGAAGAAAATAACAAACTAATGGTTTTATAACCAGTAACATTTTAACCTTCAGATGTTTAGTATTCCATTAATAAACACAATTGATTCGACTGACAGATAGCGTGAAAACTGCGTACCACTTTTAATTCGACTCACCTGCTCATGAAATGGGGTGTAATCCAAGATGAAACTTGGTACAAAAAGAGGTCGAAATTTGTGTGGCCTGATAAGAAATTAAAAAGGATATTTCTTGAGCCCTTTCCAGACCTCGAACAGGTGGAATTGGGAAAACACCATTTCCCATGTGCGTTTGTCTGGCAAAACGTGTCCTTGAACCTTATTGCATCAATGTAAACATCAACTTCCTCAATCATTTCAGGCTTCCTTTTCACGGATACAGTTTCCTATCCACCTTGGCAATTTTTTTTTTTTTTTTTAATACTTAGTAAAGTCTAGAATAATTCTCCTAATCCAAAAACTAAACAAAAAGATAAGATAGATGAGTAAATTTTTGAGATGAATTAACCTACTTGTGATACACTAATTAACGAATTAAGTTACTATGTTTTACTAAAGTCTTCCAAATTAATAATTAAGTCTAAGTAAAGCTATTTGGTGTTGACCGGCACACTTTCGAAAACTTCCTAAATCTAGATTAAGCTATTTCATATCTAACGGTTCATTTTTCGTTATAAGAAAGCTTTCTAAATTGATTTATTTGATATCTATAATGACTCATTTTTTCGTTAAGAAAATTTCCTAAATCTGCATTGAGTTATTTGATATCTAATGTCATTTCTCGTTAAGAAAGCTTCTTAAATTTTCGTGAAGTCAGAAATAGAAGAAAAAAATTCAGAAGCCCTTTGCAAAAATATTGGATTATATCTCAAACTGACAACCAAATAGATTTTAGGGAAGATTTTTGAAAATTTGATTCTAACTGTCACAACTTTAAAAAAAAAAGATCCATAACACTAAGATATTTTTAAAAAATTTATTGTAACTTAATTTTAAAACATTTAGTACAAAATTATTAAAAGCAGAATATTTAAAATAAACTTATTTATTAATTCAAATTAGGCCGCAGTCACTAAAGCATATCTGAATTTACCTAATGGCAGAAATGCGATTGTCACGAAATATGTCACTTAAAAGAACGTGAACCGCAGAAGCAATAAAATGTCTTTTGTAATAAACTAAATTTTAATTTATTGTATATAAAACGATAAATTTTAATTTTTAGCATTTTTTGACGATATTTTTATTGCGCATCTCTTCCCGGTTTGACCACAGAACAATATCCATTAGACTCAAATAATAAAATTCTTGTATGACAATTAACTGTCCGAAAAATTATTTGAATAAACTTTGACTTTCTTTTAATAATATTTCACTGTAATTTTAAAAACTTAGATCGAAAACTTAGATTAGAAAACTTAGACTTTCAATTTTAATGTCAAGGCACTTGATTGACTCCTAATTCTATCCAAAACAAATTTCTCAACTAACACTAAATTACTTTAATTTCAGATATATTTACTTATAGTATTATTTATATTTGTTAAATGAAGCGAATCTAGAGGCACTCAGACCTGCAGCCCGGGGGGGGGATAGTCTTCAACAGACAATGAATGGTCCCCCACCTACAAACCAAAAAATATTAATAAAAAAAAATGGCTTCACACATGAAAAATTTATAATTATTATTATAATTTATTTTACTATTTTTTTAATAAATAGAGTAATATAAGATATATAAAGAGTAATAATATGATAATATAAAAATAATGTTAGATGATATATTAATATAAGGGGAATAAAGGCATGGGAAAAAAATAGGAATACTTAAAAAAAAAAAAAAAAAAAAGGAACTTCAAGAATTTAGATTTTAAGCAAATTATAGCAATACCACTTATTTTTGTAAATCACGTTATAATATCCAAAGCATACCAAATCATAAAAAGGGGAAAAAAACACATACGTAATTTATCAATTTCTGACAAGACGGGCCGACGTTTGTCCTGACATAAATAATAGGTAAAAAATAAAAAAAAAGTAAAAAAGAAACTCTCCCTATTTTCCCTCACAGGGTTATTATCGTTGCACCTTCAGCATTCATTTCGGAAATATGCCGGAGTCAAAAGAGATTTTTTTTAAGCCAATTTATTTTCACATACTGTTTTTCTCTCGTCTTTATGTATACTACCTCTAAAGTGTAGAAATCAGTTATTCTACAAACTATCTAGCAAAAGTTCAGATTAACTAGAGTTATCCGTTGAAGTGCTGAAATTTTTTTTTCATATTTCAAATTGTTAAGGTAGACTGTTAACTAATTTAATAAAGACTAATTTAATAAATGTACCAAGTGATTTATATAAGTGGTCGATGTCACATTATGAATTTATTTGCATTCAGCGGTTAATTCTTTTAAGAAAAAGAACAACACTCATTTTAGAAGTTCTATGACAATCTTCTTAAATAGCTACGTCAATATTTGTGAACACGTGTTTTAAGGTTTGTCCATTTTCGAAAACACGCATTTCGAGCTGTGCCTAAATCCATCAGTTTTATGGAATTTTTAGCAATATCTTACCTTTTAATTTTAAACCACACAATTTTGATGGATATTTCCTAATACTTTTTTTTGGATTAGAAACCTTGCTTGAACCAATATTTTCAGATTGCAAATCGCGCTTGGCCCGGAAAATATATTTATCAAAATCTAAATTTGGAATGTCATTGTCAAAGAACTATTTTATTTTTATAACACAATGTGCGTCAGACCTGAAAAAGATTAGATAGTCAACATTTGAATATCATTAATTGAGATATCGTTTTTATCGAAAATTCGATATAGATTAAACTTTTTAAGTATATATGCATACATATACCTAAATTATCCATTAATAATATGCTTTGAAAAATTACCTTACTTCAGAAATGACTGATGTTGTCAGAGAATATATAATTAAATTTGAAAGGTATGAAAATGGTATTTTGCAGACACTCAAAAAAAAAATTAGTTACGAGACTTTTTACGAGAATATTAAAAGAAATATGACAATAATCATAAAGTTAGGGGAAATTGATAGGGGCTATTTAATTTTTATTAAAACAACAAACAAAATTATTCTCAACAGATAACGCTGAAATAAATTTTATTTATTTCAATATAGTTAGACAAAGGTATTATTTTAAAGTTCGCATTTCTGCTATTATGGGGGAATGATTACAACAACATGGATTGTTGCTGTAATCATGCTCTCCATGTAGCATTTCCCTACATGGAGGGCATTTTCCACAAGGGCCATGGCCATTAAATAGTGTTTGAGAAGTAAAAATTAATTTATATGTAAGTAATCCACAGAAAGACATAGCCCAGGATCACCACTCTGCATGATCAGACATATGGCTATTATGACATTTAAAGTGTTAGGGAACTCATATACATTTCTTTTATATGAGAAGCACGTGCCATAGCGTGCAAAGCTTTAAGGATAACCCAGGGATTTGTAAACTTTATTACTCAGAAATAACGTAATCACAGAAAGCAAAAAGAAGAAAAAAATAGTAAGGTACATGGAGAAAATATTTATAAAAATCTAAATCTGTACTTTAAATTCATTCTTTTATTCTATAACAAAAATTAATTATTTCTAACAAAAAATTTTTAAAAAAAAGAAAGTTTTGATTTTATACGTTATATTACACTTTAGATTAATGCTCTAAAACTTTATTATCAAAATTATTTGGAAATATTACTCTACATAAAAGTTTTTTCCGAGAGAAAAAATTAAAACTTAACTCATAGAAATTCTTTAATTATTTTTATTATTATTGGAATTTAAAATTTTTTTAAACTATTTAAAATTAAATTGCATAATAAAAAACAGTAGTATAAAGTTTTAGCGTCTTTAGTCATTCATTGGAGGTCCCCTTCAGCTTGAAGCGTCCGACTCCCTCTCTGCACGCGACTGAAAACCGAACGAAATTCTTCAAATTAAAAGAAACTGACTTTCAGTCAAAATAGTTCAAACCCCAAAAATACCCGGTTTTCTTTAAACTCAATTTTAAAGCCAGGAAAATATTAAATAAATAGAACCACCTCAAAATAATTTTCTCTAAACTTTTTCCGAAAAAATTATGTATTATGGTAATATTTTATATAAATTACGTGAAATTTGAAAGTTCATTCAAACATAACTTCATACAGAAAAACGTTAAGGTTGACTATATGTATTCTTTAGCTTTATGGGAAGCGTTCAAGTTGCTGCTCAGTGTTTACACAGCTTTTAATTCTTTCTAAAAATAATCCTTTTAATAAGTTTCTGGAGTATACAGTTACTTTTAAAGATTTTAGTGCAAACCAGATGTTTCTTCGAAATATTTTATAGCTGATCAATTAAGTCAACCATGAGATAAAAAGACGCTTATACTATTAGTAATCATTCGATCCGGGGCACAATAAATAAAGACTATAAACCTTGTTTTCATTCTGCATAATAAAAATTAAAATAGTGGCCAGATAATCGTCTCTGATTAACCTTCTAACTTAATGATTAACTAAATATATTCAAAATTTAAATGATAGGACAGTATAACAGTCTAAAAACTCAGAATCACTGGCCCAGGTAAATATGTAAATGTTGCATGCAAACATTTTCTATATTTATTTTTTGTATGTTACCATCAATGCATATTGTGCTAACATTCTTTAGAACTCTGAATCATTGTATAAATTAAACATTACATAAAATACCTAAGCAATGAGTGAAATATAAATCATTTCATACTTAGGTGACAGTTTGTCATTAGTCATTCTTTATCATGCCCAGGCAATATGCGAAAAATTCTTTATCAGTCGATTTTAGGCTTTCTTAGAAATGCCATATTTCACACATTGGCGGTAACTTAGTTATAAATTCGTAGAGGACATAGATAGAATAATATATTTGTTACAAATCAAGTACAAATACACTTTTATTACAAAAAAATTTAAAATTGTTAAATTCTTTTATCATCTCAGAAATTTATTTTTACGTCTCATATTACTTCCCGATTGAACCTTCGCATTTCCAACCACGGTGCACTCAAAAACTAAAAATAATTTGTAAAAATTAAATATACTAAACGCAGGGTTAGATAATTAGTGGATCATTTATAAATATCTCACTTGTTTGAAAGCAGATATGTTTAGAAATTTAAGACGCAACCCTGTCTGAATCACCCTATCTAATTTTATCTCAATATTACAAAACGATCTAATTTCTGCACTCCAAGTAGTCAGCTTTTTTTATTGTTAATTCATACACAAGGTCAATAATTATTACGTAGAGTATGATAATACTTACTGAAAATAGCTTTTTATCCCCGACAAGTGAACATAAGAAATTGCTAAACGATATTGATTTATCGTAAATCAGCCATACGTCATGAGGATTACACGTATCGATCACGAAGGCTCCGTAGAAAGCTTGTCCTGCATAGCTAGCCGTAAACAACTTGTCATTCAAGATAAATTTTACTACTTTAGTATATCCGTTTGTTTATACCGGTAAAAAAGACCGGCTAAGTGTCAATATTTTAATTTATTTGGAGGCTCCAGTCGTACTCGTTTCGCTCACTAACCCTCGTAATTGCTTCGCATTCATTGTTTTTTACTTAGAATCGACATTTTTTTATTAAAAAAAAAAAGGAAATTCTTTGAATGAAATAAATGCCAAGGGTCTGTTTAGAAGAAATTTGGGTCCGTTAACGGACCCATCACAAAATATCTTTTCATAAAAACGGACCCTTAGCAAAATATTTCAACTTAAAAACGGACCCTTCACAAAATGTTTTTTTAATCGGACCCTTCACAAATTTGTTTATCTTCATTATTGTTTTGTTAATTGAATAAACCCTTCCCAGGGCAAAGAAGCAAGAAAGATGGATGTAAACGAATTAAGTTTTGTCTTCAAGCATATATACAAGATTATGCTCAGCACTGTAAAATCATAATAAAAAAATAAAAAAATTTTCAAAAATAAACAGCAATTGCTGCTTCTAAATTATAGATGCAACATACAAATATTTTGTATTCAGCCTATAATGCTGAAAGCAGAATATTCATTTCGGCGAATAATGGCAGAATCTTCATTATTCGCCGAAATGAATATTCTGCTTTCAGCAGTATAGGCTAAATACAAAATATTTGTATGTTGCATCTCTAATTTAGAAGCTGTTTATTTTTGAAAATTGAATTTTTTTTATTATAATTTTACAGTGCTGAACATAATCTTGTATATATTTACAATTTAAAAACTCCTTGAAAAAGTTTTTTGCAATAACCGGACCCTATTTGCATAAATTCATAAAAGCAGGATCCAGGTTGAAAGAATGTGAGTAATTTTTTCACAATTTCACGAAAATCGGACCTTTCACAAAATGTCTGGACAAACCCCTGAATTTTTATTGAAATTTCATAAACCCGAAGACTAAACTATATGAGGATTTTGTCAAAATGTTATTCTTAACGAAATAAAAGAAAACCTGGATTTGAAAAGTAATCAACAAAAACTTATGAGTAAGAAGAAATAAATGAGTAGTAATTTTACACGTTAACGACTCGTCGTAGTAATTAATATTGTTTAAAAATATCCATAATATCGTTGTAACAGTTCATATAGAAAACGATCGATGTCTCTCGAATTATATTTTTAGAAATTTCAATATCAAGTTTGTTATTTTAAACATAACTAAAGCGAATACATACAGAGAAATAAATAAAATTTTAACGGATCAATAGTCTTTATTTAAAGTAAAATATGTGGAGAAAACAAGCACTTAAAATTGTAATAACTTTCGAAGAAATCGGAATTTTGAAAAAATACTAAAATTTTTAAATAAAAATGGACTTTACATTGCGATCAATTCTATAATTGCAATACTGCTGCAAATCGATAAGTTTACCAGTTAATAATTTTCGAACTAATCATCGAACGCTAATTTTTTTATTCCATCATCTTGTTTCGAATTTTCAAGTTTTATAGTTTCTGCGCAGGAAAACAAAATGTATCATAAGGTTGAATACCCAAAGCAGAGGCACCGCAGACGATTTTTCAATATACATATAAAATAATTCTTTTATTGCAGTGATTTGTTTACTTAACCTAATATACTACTTGATGGTAACAAAATTTTATTTCAAATTTATAATAGTAGTACAATAAAGTTCGAAATTATAGTTATTTCGCAGTAATTACCTGTTTGTTAAGTATATAATCGAACAATAGTTTTAAATTGTAAATTAAAGGCCTTATAAATTGATACATTACAACAAGTTAAATTCGCGATAGTGGCAGGAAGAGTAAAACGTTACATCGTGTGTATTTATAAATAGTTACGATAATGTTTCGTAAAATTAATAACTAATAAACTTTATAAACGTTCTAAAAAATTAATAAATAAAAAATAAATGTGGAATGAGATAGATGGACTAACAAAATTAAATAAAAAAAATTGGCAGTTTGAAAGAGTACACTTTGTTTTAGCTATAGAAAATTCTAATTTATAAATACATTTATCTTATGTAGTAAAATTTGTGTACTGAAGAAATTTCCTTTTTAAACTCGTTAAGTTTTCAAAATTTTATATTGACTCCAAATTTAAAAAGTAATTTAAATTAATGAATAAATTTGACTGCCTAAAATGAAGTTGCTTGTTTTGTTAAAATTTGACAGAAATTAAATCATTTATTTAATGTAATTTCTAATATTGTTTGTAAATGAATGTGCAGCTCGGTTCTAGCATGATGAAATTAGTAGTGTCCGATGTTTAAAATTTCATCATAAGAGCTATTTAATAATTTATTTCGTTACGAAGGAAAATTCCTGTGTAATGAATTATCGAAATTCGAATTCCTGAAATAGCTAAATAACTACCGGTCTGACTCAAATTAATTACGACAATTAAATCACAATCCTATCAGAGTTTAACTTAAGCACATTGTGAAGTACATATTATAAACAATTTAGAGAAGAGAAATATTCATTAATAGGAAAATCATATTCTCAATTACACTCAATGCAAGTTATTTTAATCAATTAATAAAAATATTTTAGAGAATCTGAAAAAGCACAAATACTCAAATAAGTAGATTATTTGCGGCAAATAACAGAGTATAAATCAACATTTATAAATAATGTGTTAGTAGAATCATTAAAAATTCGACTAATCAGCATCAAATCCCGAACTTTCTTTATAAAAATAAAAACACTTGCAATATTTATTAGTAAAGGCTAATTTAAAAAATAAACACGCCAATGTAATAAGACAAATATTAGCAAAATTAACATGTTCGCAAAAACTCTAATAATGTTAAGTATTTGTTATGAATGAAATAAAACAAGCAATTTGATACAGACATAAATAATTAATTGATAATTACCTGAACAATGTACCAATTATTCCCGAAAAAATTCACTAATGAATTCGGATTAAATGTGTCAATTATATGTTCACAAAAACTCTAATATTAAGTAATTGTTATGAATGAATTAAAACAAACAATTTGATATATAAATATTTAATTAATTGATAATTACCTGAACTATATGTACCAATTATTCCCGAAAAAATTCACTTTATTCACTAATGAATTCGGATTAAATGTGTCAAATATGAAGAGCAAACAAAAACTGAGAAAACCGTCCGCCAAATACCGGTCTTTATCATAGTACGACTAAATCGACTAATGCTTTTCAACTGATAGCAAAACCAGTGATCAAGAGATGCTCCAAACACTGTAGCCCCTCATCACCTCATGTTCACGTGCATTGCTCTACGCAACCAATGGATAGGCAGCGGGCTTGAGTGCCGCAACCATGATCGGCATGGATTCAGGAGATGCTTTCATATCCCAGTGAATACATTTGGCAATTTATGGCACTTTTTGGCGAGAGATGAAAAGCTGAGCTGGCGTTTTGGGGATTCTAAATATAGGAAGTCAGCTTTTTTTTTTCGCAATGCCTGTCATCATTAGCGTTGGTGAAGTTATCAGAGATTGTGGTTTAATTGGGGGCTTTGCGGGAAAAGTTATGCATGTAGCATGAAATATTTTATTTGCTTATGATTCTACGCGTGGGATTTAGCTGGAGTTTAATAAATCGAATAAACCTTACTTCAACAAAAATAGCCACGTAAATGATCAATGAATAGGCTACCTTTATGATAAGCATTTTCTAAAACTATGGAAATTTCGTAGGAGTTGGAGGTTATTGATAGGTATTAATCAATGCTAAGTAAATCATGAACAAAACTAAAAGTCATATATCGAGAGCTAAAATAATTACAAAACAAATAAATAAATAAAATAAAACTCTGAGAAGAGTTTAAAGGGGCCGTTCAAAAAGTACATACATCCCGATGGGGGGGGGTATTTGCTATTTTGTACGGTTTTGTACGATGGGGAGGGGGGAGGTATTGTACGAAATACGTACATTATAAGCATACACCAAATTTAAATTTGATTTTTTCCTACACACTCCTTAAATAAATATTTAATTTTATTTAAAACATAATTATTTTAAGTTTTATGAAAAAGGGGGTAGACTAATAAAATGTACGTACTCTAAGACCTTATGTACGGTAATGAACGAAAGGGGGGGAGGGGATTAAAATTTCTCCATCTTTGTGTACATACTTTTCGAACAGCCCCAAAGACGATTTTCAACCTCCAATTATACCTGTTTTGATTTTTTTAACATCTGCTTCCTCTACTGTAATTGAACAGATTTTGACGTCGTTTTTGTCTTTTTTTCGTTTGAATACTTATTTGTGAATCTTAATGTGTATAGTTTTTTTATTTTAAATTTTGATAAGGATTTTGAAAATACAAATTAAGGGTGCTCTTTACGAAACATCATGAATATATATATATGCATAGATTCTGTATCATGCAACTGAATATTCGAGTGCTGAAGTGGACGCCATACCGCGAGAAAAACTCTACATGACAAATTTTCCTTAAACTACATTAAAAATTTAAAATTTTAAGTATGGAAAAAATACATTAAGATAAACTAAGAGTAAACTATAAAGTTTCAAAAACTTACTTTTTTTATTTTTATTTTCTCAAACTATCACAAATTGCAAACAAATTTAAGTGAAATCAGCTGCTGTGGAAGGGAAGTAATCCTGCCAAAACTTGATATTTTGAAGGAAAAAAAAAAAGAAGAAAAAACTTTCAGCAAACTAAACCTTAAACTTTACTCTTGGTTAATCTACTCTTCTTGAAATTTTAAATTACTCGAGTAGTTTAAAGAGAATTTTCCACGAAAAGTTTCTCCCGCGTTATAGCGTCCTTTTATGTAAATATTAACTCTAAAAATGTATTTAATGATTCACTAATATTATCAAAAATATCTAAGCGAAAGCTCACATAGTTTTTCAAGCCTAATTATAATATAAATTATTTATTTATCTATTCCTAAACTGAGCATATAAATAGAAAAACAACTTTTAATGTCTATCGAAGTCTGTAAAATCCGCCTACATCATTGATTAAGAAATTTTTTACCTTTGATTAATGAATCACAATATATTGCTATCAGTTTCGAGAATAATATGTACACGAGCTTTAAAACAGATTGTCAAATAAATCAAATATTTATGCATTTCTGTTTTCTTAAAAAGCTATTTGAAAAAATTGGTTCACAATTACGAAATTTTTTTTTCCGAAAATAATTCCGAGCAAAAGATAATTTTCAATACTTACACTTATAATTTTATTTAATTATCGTCAAAAAAAAATTTGAGCTGTAAAGCATGCAGGTATTTACACCATTTTAAAATGTGTGATTTTAAATGACAAAATACAAAATTTAAACGAAATCAGGCAAATAATTTTTGAGGAATCAGATTTGAGGTATCAAAGTAGTATTTTCAAGTTTACATTTTTCAAGAACTTTTCGACCAATTTCATTAATTGTTCGAATTTTTTTAATTCAAAATTACTTATTGTAAATGGTTGTAAAAATTTTGAGTAGTAAGATTTTAGAAGAACAGCATTCTCAAATCTTCATTTTTCACAAACTAATCAACCGATTTTGATTTTAAACTTTAAAAATTTTTTACCTTTCTGTTCAAAGATTTTTCAATTGTTGTTAAATAATAAAAATAATATTAAGAAGAAGTAACTATTGAAAACTATGTTGACATTGAATTATATTTGCAACTATTTGAATTATACTAGCAACTTAATTTTGACTTAATAACTTTGATTTAATAACAACTAGCAACTTAATTTGCTTAGATTATCTGAAACCGGATAAGCAAATACAAAAATTTTTTAACTACAATACTAGTAGTTTAGGTGCTATTTATTATAATCAAAATTATAAATAAGTTATTTATTAATTTAATGCAAACCTCAAATTGCGAGCTATGTGCTTTCTCATTCAGTTAGGAATGCCAATTACCTGACCACTATTTAAATGCGTTTCTGCTTTTAAAATTCTTTAAATTCCAAGACTGATCTTTCGAATTTTATTTTTTTACTTCATCCAAATATAAATAGATAAAGAAATATATTTTTCAAATTTATTCTCCAGAAAAATAATCTTCAATCACGTGTTCTTGTAATAAATGTATTTACAAGAACTCTACGATCCACAATTTTGATTATTAGATGCCATGAATGCAAAAAGCGTTTCTTTTTTTTTACTTTTTATTATTTTTTTCTTCTTCTTAGTTACGGTATAGCTTTTGGAAAACATTCCTGAACCTCACTAACTTATCAATTCGAAATTACCTTTCCACAAAAAAATGAACTGATTTAAGGTCTTAAAGGTAAGAGTTAAAAAAAAAGAAAAGAAAAATAGAGAAGAAGAAATTCGAGATTATTAATAGACCTTTCCGCAATAATTGCAAGTTCCTGGAAGTTTAACTAGCTGGAAATTACGAACTGCCAAGAAACTAAAGATATCTTCATGATATGATGTGATTTAGTGCCATTTCATCAGATAAAATATGCGAGATAAACAATATATTGAATCCGAAAGGTCAAAATTGATTGTAGTTTGAGTTACAATTCAAAGAAAGCGTTAAAAAATCATTTGAGCTGGAAGCGCGATGTAAATAATAAATTCTATTCAGTTGTGAAGCGAGTACAAATTTTTAGCTAGATTCTCGGAACTTAGTCCCTGGAAAACTGTAGTTTATGTTGTACGAACATTTATAAAATTACATCATAAAAGCATATTATACATGAAGCCCTATAGACGTCCATAATACAAAAAGTGATTGAACATGGATGTAAAATAAGAGCAATAAGATAATTTTAAATAATTAAAAAACATTATTTTAAGTCTAATTATTCTTTTGTTTAAGCGAATTCCTTATGTCTGATTACCTTCTTTTCTGACGCCTGGATACACTGAGGTGACAAAAGTCATGGGATATCTCTTAATATTGTGTCGGACCTCCTCTAGCGCTACGAAATGCAAGTAGTTAGAAGTCTCTTGCAGGAATATTCAGCCACGTAGCCTCTATAGATATCCATCATTGCGAAAGTTGTGCACGTGTAGGATTTTAGTTCAAGAACTGACCTCACGATAACATCCCATAAATATTCGATTGGATTCATGTCAGGCGATCTAGCTGGCCAAACCATTCGCTGAAATTATTCAGAATATAAATTCACCGGACACTCTAAAAATGATTCAAAAGACATTTGAGAAAACAATTAAAGAAAAATGGAAGAAATGTACAGTTTGCTGCATTCAGCTGATAAAATCAGAGAATTAATGTCCACCAAAATTCACAATTTGTCGCAAAATTAGTCAACAGATGGCACTAATAATTGTCAAAACTGTGAAACGTTTTAAAAACTAATTACCATTTGCAACAACTGGGAACAATCTAAGGACAAAACTCACTGTCCCCGGGAAAATATTTCAGGTTTAGCATTTAGCAGAAAACATTGTTTTAGATTTAGAGTATATCCAATTGACAACACCACCTTTTGACAAACTATTTAACTAATTTTGAAATCTGGGGAGAATAAACTAATCTCCCAAAGCAGGGCTTAACAAAAGATACATTTACATTACTTTCCGTTTTCTTCATCGGTTTTCTGTTATGATGTTACAGTTTTTTTGATAATTATTATCTTTGATAATCATTAATCATATGCTTTAGGTTTTTTGATTTTAGTCTCATAGTGAGGTCAAGCTTTTTGACGAAAAAAAGGTCTAGATAAGCTAAAATGTGAGTTTTTATATGTCATTTTTATTTTTCTATTTTATTGTTTTTTTATCTTTTTAAAATTTTTATTCATTTTTTCTTTATTAAACATATTATTTTTTTTAATTAATTTTTTTAATACTTATAATATGTAAAGCAATGTGTTAAAGCCATCTCCCAAAATTCTCATGACTGCTATAGCTATCGTTACCATAATTTATTCTCAATTAAATGATTGGATAAATGAAGGACAAGTTTCTTATTTTATTTATTATTATTTGCTTGCATTTTTCTGAACATTTATATGAATTAAAATGGCGCGTTAAAATCCTATTAAATATTAATGACTATTGGAAAAAATATTCTAATGAAATATTTGTTTGTACTCTATTAAAATATTCTAATGACAGCTATTACAACTATTGTCATCAATGAATTTTTATATAGTATGTGAATTATTGAAGAAAAAAATAACAAGGAAATAAATTGAATGAATCAATAAATCAGTTTATCAGTGAAAGAGTCGTATTGTTGAATTAGTAAAAAGGAGAATTAGTTAATCAACTAATCAGCTCATAAGTGAATGACTGCATCTTTTTGTAAATAAAAAAAAATGTTTTTAAAGTTACAACTCGTAGTACGGCTGTAAACAAAACAAAACAAAATAAATAAATAAAACAAAAAAGGAAGAAAGAATCTTCAAGTCTTTCATTATCTGTTTACCGTTTCCACGTTTGCTAAACGGCAATATGTCAGAGGGTTTTTTAAAAAAGGGTTTAAATGTGTAAAGGATGTGTATTTAAAAAAAGAAACATTTTTGTACACAGCAGCTTAATTGTTTATTGATATATTTATGCAATACATCGCAAAAAGAATTATATTTGCTAACTGTCAAACAGATTTTGGTTAAAGGTATTACATAATTAACTTATGTTTAGAACAATAGCAAACAAACTATAGCGCCATACTGTTCTAACTAAGTCAGTTAAATATTAGTATTAACTATAAAAATGTTAAATATTAACTGTGTAATATGTTATTCTTCCTAAAGTGATATTATTCAAGAATTTCAGACACAAAAAATATTATTAATTGTATAAAAATTTTTACTAGACGAACAAAAAGTTTGGATTTTAAAGGAAGAGGATTAAATATAATATTAACTAAAAATGTTTCCAGCATTTTTAAAAATAAAGTTGCCTCATTAAAAAAACTTTAAAAACTGTCATAAAAAAATTATATAATTGGCTTAATTTCTGAAGGAAATTCTTCATAACAGAAATGTAGGATGTTTAATTTATTTTGCAAGTAAATTTAATGATGTTAAGTAGGGGAGAGTGGGGTCAATTGTAACAGGGTACGATTGTAACAGAGCAAAAATTTCGAATGTCGGGATCTAGATTTGGTTCCTAGGTGGCGCACAAGGTGTATTTAATAAATCTACATGTGCACCCCTGCTGGCAAGCATTTTTATGTACTTTTGAAAGAGTTACATCGCAAAAGATATTTTCACACTACGTAAGTACTTTTTTGGTATTAGAATATTATATTGTAACAAAGTAATTTTGTTTAAACAAATAAAAATTATTAACCGAATATGTAAGTGGACACCTTAATTAACATTACAAAAAAAAAAGATTAGTTTTGTTAATTAACTAGCATTGTTTTTTACAAATGAAGCTGAAATGGCGTCTTGGGGACGATTGTAACAATAAGTAAAGGGACGATTGTAACAGCTGAAAATAAATAATCTTATGATTACAAACCATTACTTAACTCTTTAAGAACCACCAATAGTTTCCTATATCATTTATATTATGTTGCATGTGCATTATTTTATTTGTCACCTTTCACAGCATAAATTAAAATTTTTAACCCCTTAAAGTTGAAAGTTTAACCCTTTAGGTCTCTGCTCATTATTATTTTTACTCCTAAAATATCACTACTACTTTGATCAATAAAAAAATATATCACAACTATGATAATATGTATAATTAACTATGTTTTAGTTGAATTTATGAACTGTTACAATTGACCACGTAAGTGGGGACAATTCTAGCAAGTGCACGACTTTCAAAAATTGTTAATAACTAATATAACATTCAAAATAAGGTATTTATTTTTTTTTTCTAGTAGAGGGTAGTCTACTTTACTCATCTGTCAATTAATACTAATAATATATTGAATTTTTCGTTAGTTAAAAATAGTTAAGTAAAAAATTTTACAATTGACCCCACTCTCCCTACTTTTTTATTATTATGTGAAATGAGAAATGCCTGACAATTCAAACTCGTTTGAAAACCTAAACTTATTCTAAACTTTAATCTGTATTTAATGCTAAAGCAGAATTCATTTTAGGTTCGGGCTGTAGAGGCCGATGTCTCTTTTCAAGGTTATCAGTGACTCTTCAAAAAACTTGTGATGTTTTCTTTGACGGAAAACATGATAATACATCAATTCAGGAAATTTATCAAAATCAAGACAAATATTCTATTAGAGTCACATTTAATAGCTACGAGGAACCTTATCTTCAGTTACTTTGGGAGAAATAAAAAAACAATTCATACAGAAAACGAAAAAAGTATTATTATATTTACTCTGATGTATGTATTTAGTGAAACGGCGTTAAGTATTTCAGGATGTGTATTCAAAGCAAAGAATATACATATGGGTTCAGACTTATTATGTCCATCCATGCTCACAGTGCACAGAGTGTCTAAAAAGATCCCGTTCAATTTTCCGGAGCTCAGTTAAAAGAATTATGATTTTGTTCAGAGCAAAAAGAAACAACATTATGCAGTACAGTAAACATTTGCCCTATTCAACTCATTACAGTAAACATTTTGCCCTAATTCAACTTTTTAATTTCTTTCCTTAATTAATTTCCATTAAATTAAGCCAATAATTTAATGTAAATTAAATTATTGACTTAATTTAATTTCCAAGACAATAGAGACAAGAGAGATCCAAGGCCTACTGTGCCCATTTGAGTTTTCTTGACTTGGACTCTGGGGTGCAGGAGCAGATGTTAGTTTGGTGGACAGCCGAACGCGGAACACCCAGTGTCTAGTCCCCAAGCATGCTTGGTACTCATTTTATCGACACACTGAAGGCATGACAGACTGAGTCAATCATGCCCGGTTCGAGGATCGAACCCTGGACTTGTGGTACGAAAGGGCGAAGCGCTACCACTAAGCCACCAGGCGCCCCCTTTTTTACAAACTTTAGTTTTTTCTCAAAACTAGTTCAAGTATCACGCCATACAGCATCCATTGGAATATCGTCCCATACTCGTTTTGGAGGGCTCCGAAGTTTGTTCAAATTTGCATTTTACATCATTCTGTTTTATGCACACTCACGCAAATTAATTCAATTGATTAAGATCATGTGGCTGTACAAGTTAAAGATACAGTAAGTAAGAGAAACATAGTTTCGAATAAATTCCGTATAAAGCTTTGTGATCAATAATCCATATAAATATAGATATAAAATTTTGCAACTAACTTATAATGCATCAATACCCGGTCCATACGATGTTTCTTCTCCAATTGCTAGTATAACCTATGCAAGCGCTAGTATAACCTTTTTTTCTAGTCGATCCACCCTCATGTGATGCTTCATGTTTTTAAAGTAGCACCTGAAGTTCAGCGTTTATTTTAGGCTTATTATTTGGCTGCTGAGCCTATATTTATTTCTAATTGTTCTAAAACTTTCTATAAGCCTTTTCAACCTTCCTTAAAAACTATTGTAGGTAAATAAGTAACAATTTCATTTAATTATATTGAAAGTACCGTTAATTATTTTTCTTACATAATTTAAACAAATTGTTTCAAAGAAGTAGTTAAAATGATAGTATTTTATTAAAATGTTTTGATAGGAGTGAGAAAATCAATTAATTGCTGTATTAAGTCACTTGTTTATACATGTCACAACGCGTCCTGCTTCACCCACTGCTGTATAAAGCTGTAACTTTCACATTTTTACGAAAATCAATTCAATATATTTTGGTACAATAATCGCAAAAAGATAAACTATCTAAAACAGCATTTTTTTTTTAATTTATGAAAATTTTACTGTGTTGTTTCTCTTAATTGTTTCTGTATGAATAAATATTTAACTTTGAAAAAAACTCAATATTTATATATTGAGTTTTCATTACATTCAGAATCGGAAAAAAAAATTAGGAATCGCCGGTTTAGACGATGAGAATAATGATGAAATAAGTGGGTTGGCAAAGCGAAATTTCGGGCAAATTACTGTATTAGCAAAATGATCCTCTTTTGCCGGTAAAATTAGGCCTAACGACCAGTCCTCGAATTAGGCCTCGAATGTTATTAATTCTATACTTTAGAATAGTCGCAACTCAGAATTGAATCGAATGTTCGACGCCGACTATAAAACAAAATAAAATTAATGCTTGTTAATTGTCATAAGTAATCTACTCTAACTAACTGCAATTTAAAATTTAATGCTATTAATAACTAAAAAAAACTTTTTTAAAATAGGAAATACAGCAAAAAGAAAAAAAATCTCAGTTTTTTTTTTCTTTTGTGCTCGCGCTCATACTATATTTAATTTAAAAGATTTCAATAAACCATTATTTATATTATTTTTTAAAAGAATTATTAAAATTATTTGTGAAAATATCAATAAAATTTTTTTTTAAAACTACAGCAATTTTTCTGAAATACAAAAAAATAAATAAACAAAATAAATTATAAAAGCTTTTTTAAATATTTTTTTCCTGCTAGCACAAAATTAAAATAAAAATGCGACCCGTGCAAGTAATATGGGCTTCCCAGCATTAATATGAACTTTGTTATATTCCAATATCTCGTTTAAAAAACAACAGTCCCTAAAATTTATCTAAAATTACGTGAAATTAAACAAGTGATAAACGGTTAGTTATGAATAAAATTCAAAACTTTCATAATTCACATCAACATAAAACTTTTATAATTCACATGCCTCTTCTGTACTGAGCAGTCAACTTATTTAAGCGTAAAACAGAATTTTTCATTTTTCTTCTAATGAGTAAATATATTAATTGACTTGGCGATAAAAAATATCTCTATGGCAACCATCAAGTAGTTGTCGCCATGGTGACTGGCCATGGAGGCGTACTTTCCGTTTTTTTCCTCCTTTCTTGTTTTCTATATATATATTTCTCTTTACTAATGGAACGTAAGTTGTTTTATTAAAATTAGTTTTCTAAGGTCGAAACATAAGCTTTTACCTGTTATTCTCTCCACTTCAAATGATTTCGAAATTAAAATTTCTTCTAGAAAATTATTTACTTCGCTTCGAATTTATTGATAATCTAAAAATAAATTTCGAGCACTTGCATATCTCTTTACAAAAATTAGCACAGTGTAAATTACTCTTTTTTTTAATAAGCTTGGGGAGTTCGTCCTCATACCTAACAAAACAAACCCTCACGATTGCTTAGTGCTCACCTTGTTTCTAGACGAAAAACTGTAAGTTCCTTAAAAATTATTCAAAAGAAGAAGAAAAAAATATCAAAGATTTGGAACCACATATTAAGTTTCCGATTTCATTAATATAAATATTAAACCTGATCATTTTGTTTAGTTACTAGCATTGCAACTGCGTTTACAAACTTAATTTAATTTCGTAAATAACTTTTCTTATTAATTTCGCAACATACTTAATTATACTTAATTAATTTCACAATTTAATTTCGTAAATAATTTTTGGTTACTTTAATTAGATATTATTTAGCAATGATGCAAAAAAATCAATTCCGAATGTTGATTTACAATTTTAAATATTTTCATTTGTCATTAGGGTAAAAAATTTTAATTATTTTTTATTTATTAAATTTTTTTAAGTTTATTTTAAAATTGAAAAGACTGTTTTCTTCTGCATAATCACTCTTAAAAATAGTAACGCAGGTCATTTTCAAAAGATTCGAACAATCTGAAAATTACAAAAATATAGATAATGCAAATTAAATTTAAAGCTCAAAAATAATACTGCTTTCAGTTGCTTTTTATTTGTGTTAATATTTTATTACTTTGGAACCACCCATAAATGATGACACACTTTTTTCTAATATTTTATGCTCTCTTCCATACACCATTTCGTCACAAAGTGCCATACTTTGTCATATCCGCTACACTTCATTGCAACATGTCATGTTATATGGCAAAAACGTATTCTAGCAGTTCAAAAATAAAACGCATGTCATAAGTCACGTTTCAAATTTATTTTTAAACATAAACCATTTGTTTTAATTATATTTTTGAACATAAAAATAATAATGATTGTATTAGCACTTATTTTGATGGAAAAAAAAAAGTATAAAGATATTTATTCTGAGATTTTAAATATTTTTATTTTAACCAAAACGTACACTGCCACAGTCATTTGTTAACCCCTCCCTCCCCCTTGTTACAAACTGTCCCAATTTCTCAACCCTTCCAGAGGGACATCAATAATAAACGCCCCCTATCGGGCACTGATTTCTTTTATTAGGGAAGGTAGATCTTAAACGTATTTTATGCAAAAGAAACAAACATAAAATCATTATTATTTTTATGCTAACAAATATTATTAAAAAATATAGTTTTTTGATATTTATGACAAGAAACCTTAACATAAAATGCTTAGTTAATAGTTAAAAATTAAAAATAAAATTTGAACTACCATTTATACTGGAAGTAATATATGTTTATGAAATATAGAGCTACATGTGACAAGGTGTTGTGGTTACAGAAAAGTGTGACACTTCGTGACAAAGAGGAGAGGATTAAAAATATTAATAAAAAAGTGTGGTATTATTTATGAACAGCTACGAAAGACGTTAGGCCGTCACTTTGACTACTTGATTCGAATCTGAATTGTCGCCAAAATTACTTTTTCAATAGAGTAAAAAAAGATACGTTTAAAAATGTTGAGGGAAAAATTGCTGTGTATAAAATTTATTTCAGTTTAAATTAAAATTAAACCAAGACAGCTGAAATTTGGAAACATCCAAAGAAAACTTAATTAAAAACGAATCGAATTGTAGAGAGAGGAAGAGAAAAGGTATAAGCTAATTAATGTGCCAAGGATGACTTTGATCAAGGTCTTGGCAATGTTGTTTTGGCGGAGGCACATATAGGAAATGTGAGCTCTGAAAAAAAAAGCGGTCATGGTCTCCACGGAATTTCTAATGCTGAATGCTGAAAAAGAGAAGTTCATCGAACGCTTAAATTAAATAAGTTTCTTAAATTTTAAATACTGTAATGAAAAAAACGTTTCTGAGTTTCAGGTCCCTTAAAAAATGCTTCCAAAAAATTTAAAACATTACATAATTGAGAAAAATGTAGCTTAATTAACATAGTACTTTTTCGACAGTAAAAAATAAATATTTTTAATGTTTTCTTTTAATTATTACAAGCTACATAAAAATAAAAGGACATTGTAATTTTTTTCATTTAATCGTTGTATGGTTTAAAATTCTTATACTTAAAATGTCGTTATTCGAAATATTATATTCTTATAAAATGGTACATAGCGAATACATGGACGGTCAAAAGTGAAGAAAATAAATTTATAAAATTTTTAACCAAAAAATTTCAAAAAAAGTATTAATCAAAAAGTGCGTTTTGTTTTTTAATATATATTTAAAGGGAAACAAATTAAGAAATGATAAATTTTTCGTTTGTAGTAATTAAATTATTAAATGCTCTTCTAAAATATCTCGCTTATATCCCACAATTTCAGTAACTAAGAGAAGGTGCACTGAATTGATTTTATACAAACTGTCATTAGTCTATCTGCATTCATGCTCCTAACTAGCTAAATGTCAGAAAAATCTGACTTTAAAAAGAAAGAAAAAATGAAGAGAATTTAATTTTTCTATTTACTTATTTTTTATACGAAAGAAACTTTTGATGGTAAGATGTCATCCGACAAGACTATAACTTTCAAAAAGGTGGAAAATTAACAATATACTTTATGCTTTGAGTGATTTCGAGAAAATAATCTAATACTGTTTATTTGTCTCATTTTATAATATTTAAATTTAATATTAATATCGTTTAAACTGATTCGAATCAACTTAGATGATGTTGAAAATTTGTTTTAACACAAATGACGCAAAAAATGCAGATATTTATCAAAATTCTAAAAGCAATAAAATGTTAAATACTTACCAAAACATGCTGATAGCAGAATTGTATTGGAATTGTAATGAATTTCGAAAAAAAAATCAATAGATAATCTATAAAAAAAATCTTGTGCTACATTTCTCAAATTTTGATTGGGTTACGGTCTCGTATTTTATGTGCCTTGAAAGATGCTGCCAAGTACAGACAATATTCAACTTTAGTTTATTTGTGAAAATTAAACAATGAGAATAAAAGCATATTTAGAATTATCTCCCCTCCGTCTCCACCCCTTTGACAGTTGAGCTTGATAGGGAGGAAACTGAAGACTTCAAAGTAAAATAACATATTTATCTATAGTGTCAGTAGGTATTGGCGATAAGGATCATGACAGTTGTGGGGAAACTTTCTTGACTAATAGGCTAATAAAAATTACTATAGTCCGTTTTTTTTTGTTTTTGTTTTTTTAATACTGTGCATTTTTTAATGAATATCCCCCAATAACAAACAAGCTTTGATGTTGAACAGAATTGTTCAAAATACAAGAAGTTGGTTCTGGGTATCCTTTAAATGTTAAGAATATCAAAAACCCTTCGACAATACAATACAAATTTCATGTTCTTGTAGCTAAATATTAATAAATTCTTATTTATTATCATGCATTTATTTTCATTTTTTTTCTCTCCTTAATTACACATTTATCGCATATTTAATTATACATGCTACGACTTATAATTAAAAAGAATCGTTTTAAAAATAATTTCAAAAATTAAAAGCATTATTTTTTAGGTCATTTTTTATGGTTTTTTGCTTCTTTTTTTCTTCTTCTAAATTTAGGTGATCAACATCCTAGCTTTGGTGATAATACATTTTATGCTTACTTTCAACAAATGCCGAGTTTCCATTACAAGAGACAAAAAGAATTCTAACTTTATTCTAATCCCTGTAAATAAAAAAATCTATATATATATTTCTCCTACACGTCGACAAAAAAAATGCCTCATTACAACTCCCCGAATGGCAACGCTAGAAAATCGATCAATGATTGCCGCTAAAAATGTCACATGCCAAATCTAGCTGAGATGGCTCAACATATAGCGCTTTTAAAAACGGAAACTGAAATAACCAGAGAGAGCATAAGCTAGGCAGAAGTGAGTAGTCTTTGTCGATAGATCTCTGTTTTAGTATTTTGTCTAAAGAGCTTTTTTTCACGAATTTATATATTACGAATTTATTTGACGATTTTTGATTTATATCACGAATTTATTTGTTTTACTAGAATTTATTTGTTTATTGAGGTTTTTCCATTGCAATTCACGTATTTCAATTTTTAATAGACTTAATTATAGCCAAAATTTTAATCTTTTCAAAGAGATATCAGTTTTAGAAATTTTATCTTAAGATTTTATACTATAGCACATTTCTAATCGGTTTAGCGAATTACATGTCATTTATTTGAATTCAAATTTATTTTAATGACTTAGTATTTACTAAAAAGATGTAATTTTTTTATATGGATTTGAATGATTGTTTTGAATTCTTAGAATTGTGTGCATTTGCAATGTACCTAAGTTAGTAGCGAGCGAAGCGATCTTGGTACGCGAAGCAAACCATATAAGATTGCGTAGCAATTTTCGGGGGTTGACGAGCGTCAGCGAGCAGGAGGCGCAGCCCACTAGTTTTAAAAATTAAACCAATTTAAAATATTTTACAGTTTATTTTTATGCGCTTCGTACTTTATAATTTTGATTGAGTCAGGCTAAACGAGAATTATGATTTAACAAGCAAATAAATAATTTAGTTTCGTACGTACTCGTTTTTCGCATTTTTGCCTGCATAGGCTATAAAAATTGCTCAAAGTGAGAAAAAAAAAAGAGTAAAAACTCAACTAGGAATACAAAATTCTAGTTCTAATACAGTTCTACACTACAATCAGCAGTTTTTGAAAGGTTTTGGAAATTTTTGATAAATATCTTTGTTTTTGTGGAATTAACGCTAGAAGTTTTTAGTATCGAGATAAAAGTGTACTTTTATATTACTGACTCATAACCACAAATCTCAAGTTGTTATTGGTTTATGAAGAAAAACTCACATAAGTTCTAAAAATATTCAAGAGCTTCAATCTAATAAAGCAACCCTTTTATTTTTCACCTTTTTATTTAAAAAAAAGTAAAGCGCTGTCGAATAATACTATATCTCCAAATGTTTGTTAAGCACAAGAAATGTTAAGTAAACAGAAATCTGAAATTTAACCTAAAATCCAAAATGGCGAAGGTAGAGGGCTCTTTGTTCTCACACAACCCTAATCATTATTATTACATTAAAAACTTACGGAACTGTATCCGCTTTCTTTAATATTTATTCATTAAAAGGATTTGTATATACTCTAAGCTGAACCTAAAAGTGAGGAACTTGTTAATTTAGATTTTTAAAAACGCAAAGCCAGACAGCATTGTTATAATTTTTTATAGATAAGCGATGCTCCATTTAGCGCATTTATAAATGGAACAATTAAGATCATTGACTTCATGGGATGGTTAGATCTTTAAATCATATCAGCATGGAGCAGATTACTGTTTTTTTTTTAAACATCCCATCATTTCTAATAGTTTTCTATGCAACTATTGACTTCGAAAAAGTTATTGTTTGCGTTATCGCATGAGGCAGTAGATGGTTTTAAATGCGAGTGGATGAACTTCATCAGTGCAAACAATAAGAAAAAAAAAAGGAGAAAGAAACTGTCTGGAAATTTAAATAATGAAAGCCAATCAAATCGATTTACTTTATTTACTAGCTGAATACCCGCCATCTGTACGGGGAGAAAGAAATTAAACTATCAATAAATTAGTACAGAATAATACCGAGAAATCATGCACCAAAATTGAAAAATATATACCAACGCAATTAATAAAGCTAAAATAATTCCATTTTTTTTCATATATTATTATTTTTGACTTTGCCCATGGCTTTACGTTATTGGATTAGGCATAACACGTCTTTCATTATTATTATTATGATATGGAATGATGTTATTGCTCGAGGCAATTCATGATGGTTAAAATTTACTATAATTAAGTGATTTTCTCTGGTACTTATTCCTTTTGAAGATCAGTAAAACACCCCTTTCCACAATATCAATATTAAAATTTCATAGCATTAATGCAGCTTTAAGAGGTACTAAATATACTAAATTTATCTAGATTAGTATATTTGGTATTGTTTGAAATCTCCCCAATCACAATAGTACCAAAAGTGACAACTACGATAATTAATGAAGTCGGTGTCAATAACAGTTCGGCGATTTTTTATGTTCCTCGGATACTAAACGAATCAGTACTATTTCTTCACTAATTTTGCTTATTTTTTATTTCAATTAGTACTTATTTATCAAAATTAGTTGAGCATCATTGGCGTCAATTATGGTATACCATTCATATTTATGTTGAAATCACTGTCAAGCCAGTAATTATACGTTAACAATAAAAAGAATGTAAAAATACTTTAAATTATTATTATGTAAATACATTAAAAATGCCTGCTAGTGAAAATTAAAAGAAAAACAGCAGCGGTCGACATAGCAACGCATGCAATGACGACGCATGCGCACTACTCTTGAACATAGTTGAAAAGTGTGTGGAAGCCATTAAATCCAAATCAAGATCCATTTTGACAATGGGTAAAAACATTTTCAACCGACATTGAATAGATTCTACTCTTTCTTTCGCCTTAGAAACCATTTTTTTCCTCTTCCTAAGAGCTTTGTGTTTTTACATTTACTTTTGAAAAAATAATTTGCTCTCGAAATACTGAAATCTTATCAAAATACCTTTTGTGAAAAAAGGAGAATATTTATGATTAAATACTTTTAAACATTAACTTAACTAATTAAACTTTTAAACATGTAATAATATCTGTAAACATTTATAATAATAGCAATAACGGCCAAAATTTTTTTTAAATATTTATCCAGAGTCTATGCAAATAATTTTTACAAAGGCGAGATTTTATTTATTCATACATAGTTATTCGAAAACAATGCACATCATTTACGAAATATATTCTTCAGCTTAGGCCTGTACGATAATCAATTAAACATATTAAAATGCTTTCGTGAAATATAGCTTGAAAACTTTATGGCGAAGGGGCAATTACTTCCTTTACCCTCCCCGTCTGTTGCCGGGTATTCTGTCAATATAAATATTTTTTCGAGACAGACAAACAGCACGAAAGAATTTAAACTAGTGAATTTCTTTGCTAAAAAGAAAATTTATAACTACAGCTGTCCCATTCATACTATAGATCACGAGTAATTTTGTTTTTCAATCCATTTTTGAAACACCATTAAGTCATCGAGAGTTAATACTATGCCTTCAACTTCCAGAGTATAATTTTCTTTTGAGGAAAAAAAGAAAAGACTCTCTTTTTTGCATGATATTTAATGAACTTTCAAAATTTCTAACTCAATTTATTCTCAAATTTATAGATGCATTCCTTCAAAACGCATTCTGAATAGTGAACCAAAGAAAAGAAAAAAAAAACATTTTGAATAATTTTTGTTTTAGTGATTTGATTTTTTACGCACTAAAAGCCAAGAAACCTTAACAAACAATTACTATATTTAATGTTAGCCATTTGATTTAATAGTTAAAATAACTAACCATAAATATGCCAATTAACTCTTTATGGAGCCATTTTTTTTTCTAAGAATGTTATTTTTTTCTAAGAATGTTATGAAAATACTTCGGATGTTTTAAATTATAAAAATAAAAACTTATTTACTTTTTTGCGTAAAATTAATTTGATTTTTAAGACCATTTTTTAGGCAGAAAGGTGGATGTGATTCTCCAAATTTTAATTATTATAAAGAATTGGTCATAACTTTTGGCTTATAATTAACCGAATTTTTAAATTCTGTGTTTATGACTACAAATAAACACGATAAGAAAAGATGAAATGAACGCCGCATAACGCACGAGAGAAAATAGCCCCCCCCCCAGTTTTTGTTTCTCTTTTTGACCTTACGCAAGCCCTTACTGCCACCTACATTTGTGTAAACAAAGCCCTTCATTGGTACTTTTTTTTTTATTTACTGAATAACTAATTTTTATTTTTGCATTTTTTTAAGTTATCAGCAGATGGCAGTACATATCAGAAATCAGCTTTCCACGACCTACGTTTAAAAATGTATGACTTTGACGGGAAATATAAAGACTGCTTTATAAAGAGTTATTAAGTTCTAGCTAAAATTAAGTTGCGGAATGGAACATAACGTAACTTCTTTGAATAAACATACACTATTCTTTTTGACACATTAGGACAGTGGCGTAGCGAGGGGTGGGCAAGGGGGGGCATCATGCCCCGGGCGCTACTCACAAAGGGGCGCAAAATGGTCCGCAAAACAAAAAATTGCTGGATAATTTTTTTTATTATACTTGACTTCTGGAAAATATATTTTAAATTAGTGCCAGAGTAATATAATAAATGTTAATTCATAAATATTATTCATAATATTTAATTCATATTAAATATTATATTAAATTCATATTCATATTAAATATATTTCAATATTTAATTCACGTCCNCGATTTATTATAGATACACTATTCTTTTTGACGCATTAGGATTCTTTGATATCAAAATATGGGGACAGTCGGAATCAGGGAAATAGGATTTCAAAAGCCTTGTTCACAATAGTTTCCCTTTAAATATTTTTTATTATATTTCTAAAACTGTTTGCACGACTCATATTTTTGCACACAAACATGAAACTCGTTAATACCCAAATATAGTTTCATATCCAAACCTAGTTAGTTACCCAAAGATAGTTTAATAGAAAAAACAATTTTTATTAATTATTTATTATTTTTGATTATTTTGTTAAATATATGTCGAAAAAATTTTAAATTGGTTGGCATGCAAAGATTTTTAAAGCAGTTTAAAATGTGTAATTTTAAAAGTCTATTTACAGGGTTTGTCAAAATGATTGCCTCAATTTCATAGGTGTTCTAAGCAAAATGCAATTGATGTATAAATTAAAAATGTAGAGCCGGAATAGCCTGGTTAATAGGACGTTGGGCTCGCGTTCATGATAACGGGAGTTCAAATCCCGCAGGCCGAAGAATCCCCGAGCATTAAATGGAGACTGGTGCACGTTAAATTTGTCGGGGTCACGAAGTCCTACAACTTTCCATAATAAATCAGAACCTCTGGGGGTACTGCATTGGAGATTAATCGTTCTTTAGTTTAGGTCAAAATTGTGATCTATGAATGGATGAATGGAGTATGATTGGGTCTTCCCTATAAAACGGGCTGTGACGTGTATGTGACTGAAGTCGTATTCTTGCCCATAGATGGCGCCACTGAAAGAAACCAGAAACGCATCTTCTGACTTAAAATTCGCTTGTTTTCTAGCAGGCTCGCTGATTGAAAAGTGGCATAAGTAACAACATTGAAAATGTATATATCCATGAAGCGGTAATACAAGCAAGTTTTAAATGCACTCCTTAAGGTCTGGTTTCTTAGGACAAGCGCCTTATCTGGGCGTCAGCGGGACGTCAACGTCACGCTGACGCCAACAAAATACTGGTTTGTTAGCTCAAGGCCTGGTTTCTTAGAACTAGCGCCTTATCTGGGCGTCAGCGGAAAGTTGACGTAGATCTGACGCCAAAAAAAGACTTTTTTGTTAGCTCAGCGTGAGCAGTCGGTCCAACGCAGACATTATCTGTCATTGCGCATGCGTTAATAACGTAAACAAATATTTATTTTGAATTTGTATTAATTTTGTTATTGTCGACCAGTGTTTTAGTGAACAAATAATTACTTTGTCCAAGAAAAAACACATTATAGCTGAGCTAAATGAAGAGTGCTATGTTTAATGAAGAAGCTATGTTTAATGTCAAAATCAAAATCTTGGCTGATTTCAATGTGCTGTTGGATGTTGTCCGCCATTGCTTCTGTGGTTAACGTCACGTTGTAATCCAACTGCAGTTGAGTTGGACGGCAATTGTAGTTCAAGATGAGCGTTCGATGACGTATACTATCAAACTCACAAATGGACCAATCAGAGGTTAACGCTGATTTCCAGCTGAAGGCGTCCTGTCCTAAGAAACCAGGCCTTTACAAATGCTCGATTAACGCTATTTTTGTTCTACGACACACATGAAATCCGAAATGTAATACTTGCGAAACTTTGAGCGGCATGTCTGTATTGATGCTGGAGGCAGCAGCTCTGCTCTAATTAATTAGCATATTTGAAGTCACCCTCTCAAACCATTAAGATTGAGTCCTAGAACGTGCAGATCCGATCATTAGATCAAAAGTTATTCAGGGTAGTTTGTTTTTGATTTTGCGCAGTTTGTTTATATTTATTTTTTATTCATGCTAGTTTATTTATTATTTTATTTTTTAGGAGAAAATTACTCGTGGTAAATTTAAAATATCATAAATTAACCTCAATTATTATGCCAGATGATATTGAATAAAGTTAATCTTTATTTATGGGATAAGCTACTAAAAACGTGTTTTGCTAAATCAAATGTAGTACATAAAATTACCGGGAAGGGCAACGATTAATAATAATTTTAAAAAATGACACTATTTTGGGTATTTAGGTATACTAGGAAATTCTTTAGGTATTTGAAATTCTTTTCGGTATTTGATTATCAATTTAGTGCATGATTACGTAGTGTTTGTTCAACACTGACTTAGATTTTTTTTTTTTTTTTTTACACAACGTAGGAGGAACGGGTATTCAGCTAGTAAAATATTCATAATTAGAATACTCTGTCTATGAATTATTTTATATATTTTTATACCTTCATTTACAAACAAAAAAAAAATCCGTATTTATAAACGATTCAATTTTTAAGGTTTTGGCCCGCTTTATTTGATTTTGGACTACTGTGGCCGGCTCTATTTTTACCTTTCTAATTTGAAATTATCTGATTAAACGTCTTTTGCAAAAATTCCTTAACGAAAATGCGTTTTTTTTTCTTCTTTTTTTTTTTTTCAATTAGAAAAGTAAAGCAGTGACTTTTCGAGTATAATTTTAGAAACTTGACTACCATTTTAGTTTTCCCAGGACGCCGAAAAGCCTGCTTAAAATAATAAGAATTCCATTAATTCAGACATTTCCTAAAATAGTTTAAATAAGCGAGATTAGAAGAATTCCATAACGACCTAAAATTCTTTCGTTATAATTAGTTATGATCTTTTCAACCAACGAGTAAAAAAAACTTTCTCCTGTATTCGCTTAATTTAAAATGCTTTATGTTTGTAGGTTGTTTTGCCTATTACTTCCATTGCATTTCTTTTAACTTTATGTGTGGTCCTTCTGCTTGTTGAGCAGACGAGACATCAGGATAAATTCCAGTTTTATTTATCATTTAACACAGAATAGAAGCAAAAAAAAAAAAAAAAAAAATTTTTNAAAAAAAAAAAAAAAAAAAAAAAAAAAAATGCTTCAACTTAGGTCAATAAACCGCCAATATATAAACAAAATTATCTAGATTTCCGGATTCATTTCTTATCGCATGATTTTTCAATAAAAAACTTGACAAAATGCAATATATAATTTACCAACAGTAAAAATAAGGAGAAAAAGCATGTTTTTTCTTCCAACCTTTAAAATTGGATATCACGAATATAAAGCTGAACTTTGCCGCACTATATTTTTTTTAACTCTATTCATGTAAAAGTTTTTTTTTTTTTTTAGAACTGAAATTTTTACGCAGTTGCACAAGTCATCGTATAAACAGTCAAAAAGAAAAGCTAATATCAAAAACTTGTTGGTATATTGATTTATGAATGACACTTCAAAATAAGATACTTAATAGCCTCCAGAGACCAAATCTTTAAATAATCGCATCAGAAAACTACTTAGAAACACGTAACTTAGAACTCATAAATGAAAATAAATATTTTATTTTTGAAAAAAATCAATTCGTTAAAGTTAGTAAATTTTTTAAGTTATTTTTTATTACTACATAATTTTTTTTTTTTTAATTTTTATTTAAATTTCCATTATGGTAGCATAAATTTCTAGTATGTCTCGTCACATTCTGATCAGGAAACAAAATCCATTAAGAGTCAATAATAAGATATTTATATACCATATAAGACAGCCCAAAAAGTTTCTTAAAACGAATTTCCAACTTTTCTTATAATTTTTAATTGTATTTAAAAACTCCGATCAAAAAGAGTAAATCTACATATATTTTTACACAGACTTTGTAAAAGTATACATACTGAAAAAAAAAAATATTAGTTTTTAAGTACAGTAGGGAACCGATTATTCGGAACGATCGGGACCATCGCTATTCCGGATAACTGATTTTTCCGGTTTTCTGAGTTTTTTTTATTGTTAAACCCAACTAAAAAAAAGTATATGGAAATAATCTCAAAAAGAAGAAAAAACGATGAAGTAATACACTAATGATTATTTATAAAATGATGGTAAGGTAAACATATTTAAAAAAAAAAAAAAAAATCCCAAAATCTTATGAGGAAAAAAATTTTTTTTTTTAAAAAATGGCGAGAAAATTTATCAAATTTCGTTCCGGTTTTTCGATTTCCGGATAACGGGTTCTGTCCTGTAATAAAATTGGAAGAATTTTTTTGCAATATATGGGGCACTGGATCTCAATGAGTTATAGGCAGAGTTATGAAACAGGTTTTAAAATTAAAGTGAGTTTCACAACAAATCAGAGAAAGATTCACATCAAATTAATAATGGGCTAAAAAACATGTCTCAATTCGATATCCATGGTGGTCGGGAAATTTCAGAAGGTTCCATTTGCATTCTTAAACCTTAGACCGGCTGAAAATTCGTGCTTCAGAGCCATCGAGCAACTTCAAGTCTTAGAGCTAGAGACTTCCCAAATTCAAGAACATCAGCCACTTACGTAAAATTAAAAAAGAGTTAAATTGATATAAACTATTTAATAACTGAAAAACAAGAGAAATTAGTTCTCAATTTATTTTCAAATGTAAAAAAAACTGTCAAGTAATCAAATAAAAAAAATTCATTTTCAGTCAAACACTTTATCGCCAATCGTCTCATTTGACGATTTATTATAGTACAATTTTAGATATCTTTATAAGATCTTGTTAACATCACTTGACCTAAAGAACTTGGAAATTGCAAATCAGAGAGAAAGAGATAATAGGACCGTTGACTCTTGACCAGGCAAAAATTATTGATAAACGACAACTTTGATGTAGTTTCATTTTCACTAAGGCAGTATCAACAACGTTTGTTTATTTTCATACTCCTCTCTTAATCAACAAGTGATATGGCCAAAACGCAGAATAAAGCTTTTCTTTGAGTCTAAGTTCTAATCTGATCTTTTTCAGAAACAACTGACATTGGTGATTATGGCTATGATTAAATGAATGCGGGAAGCATATAAACAGCATCGCAAAGGTTCATTGGCGGTCAATCAAAATATTAAATACATTTCGATTAAATAATCATTGATTTGATGTTTCGCACATTTTAATAAAAGAAGCATGTGTTCTTTTAAACAGTAGCTCGTTAAAAAGTCTAGACTGTTAATGTCTTGGCCAAATAGTTTGCATCAACAACGCAATCACAAAATGGAAATACAAAGAACGGACTTGCTTAGTTAAAAATTATGCTCTATAGTCCCAATAAATTTCTAAACTTCTCTAACTTATTAATAAATACGACGTTATGTATGAGAAAGTCGGGATGTTTCATAATAATCGTTAATATTATACAGGGTAATTCAGTACAGCGATTACCAACTTGGATGGAAGATAAGGATTATATAATGAGTTGCTGGTAATTCTCATCATAAGGACTGAGAATTCAACTCATGATCTGAAATATCATGCGTTACAATGGACGTTTCCTTATTATAGACTCTTTTTTTTTAAAATGGCGGTCATTTGGGGGTTATCCCATTGGCCACAGGAATGCCAGAACTGCTACTCTCTTCTCGATACCTAGTGCGCACCTGTGGCGAAACCACGGCGGTGGAGCAGCGTCGCCCACGTCACACAACCACAAATCTGTTTATAGGGTGGGTCACATTCACACACAAAGGAGAAAGGAACACAAAGAGAAAGAAACATCCATGGCCCGAGCAGGATTCGAACCTGCGACCAGCGGCTCCGCAGTCAGGCACGCTAATCACTCGGCCCTTATTATAGACTAATACTAACTATTCGCATGCATTTGAACCGGTACTTTTATTTATCTTCTTCTTCAATGGCGCTGTGGGTGTATTATAAATCGACTATGTCAACCCTCATCTATCAATAGGTACCAATTGATAGAATCAAGTTAACATGTCTTATATACTAGTGAATTGGTATTTTAATATTTATAGTGGTAGTTATGCCACAGCGCTACAATCCGGCGCAGAACTGAATTGAATGTAGTAAAATTTCATAAAATACCTTAAATATAAAATAAATAGTAGATTTTTCGTTTGAAACAAACATATCGTAGGTTTGAAAAATCATTACTGGCAAAAAAAAATAATAAATAAATTAAACAAAAATCCTATCTTACAGAACCCTAGTGTACCACAAACTTATTTTGGGAACCGCAGATCTAGAAAATGAGACAATTCTGAAAATAAGCCAAAAAAAAAAATTTTAAAACATATTTTTTGAAGCTTTCAATTTAAAATCAGTTTGTTCTAGTACTAAACTCACTCGATATAGTGAATTAGAAAATAAAAAGAGCAAAATATAAAGAAACTACACTATATAAACATTTTCAACTTTAAAAAAATTATAACATTAAAATTTCAATTTATTATGCATTATCTCATAGAATATCAAAAATAAGTGCACGACTAATTTCAGTACATACATTTTTTGTAAGTTTATGTTACTGTTTGCTGATTTCTATTTAGATGGAAAAATATTATTTTATTTAAAAAATAAACAGATTACATTTAGAAACTGCAAAGAAATGTATGACAATGATACAGTCTTAGAAAATATTATTAATAAGTTGAAGATTGCACACAGATAGAAAAAAAAAAAATAAATAAAAATTGATCACTCAAAAATGTTACAAATATTTATTTTCAAATAATTTCAAAATTGATATTATGTTATCCTACGCAAAATTGCAAGTCATTTTTTTGTACAAGTTTAGAAGTTTCTCAGCATTTATTTATATATTTCTAGAGTAGCACTTATGATGTCGAATTTTCAGAATTTCTTTCAGAGTCACGTGTGTGTTTCTTCTTAGTCATATCATACCTACAAAAAATTAAATAATTTTTTTCTTCTGTTTGGTCAATTTAAAAGTCGTATCTGCTTAAAAAGTATTTTGTTTTTTTGGATTTGTTTCATATCCATACTTGTTAAAAAAAATATCATCGCTTTGAGATATGTTTCAGTTGGTAAAAATTTTGGAGGGGGGATCTGATATTCTAGTGGCGTAACTGCTAAAAAAATGCTTATTCAATCTGTTTTGGAGTTATTTCTGTTAAAGAATTTAGTGGATAGTTACAAAATGCTTGTCAAATTTTATGTGCTGCCAACAGGTTTCATCTTTGTTATATTCTTGTTTTATTAGTTTTCAACTTAAGGCAGTATATACAGGGTGGTCCTAAAATATATGTCAAAGATGTAAAGGTAGGTAGAGGGGACTTAAAATAAGCATATTTCGTATAGGATTGTGAGTGTGGTAATGCCGCCTTGAGCCGGTAGGGAGCGCTGATGACTGCGGCTTATAAAAGCCCTTGCTAGCTGGATTCCCGCACGGATCTCAAACAGCATGCATCGTATCAAAAATGTGGATCTTGCCGATGTGCATTTCATGTATGGGGCTACACAAGGAAACGAATTAACTGCTCAGAGAATGTACAGGGAACGTCAGAAATCACATGGACGCTGTCTACTGCCAGCATTGGATAGGACGGGGTGGTTCAGTTCCCTGACCACCGCGTTCTCCTGATTTACCTGCTTGGATTTTTTCTTTTGGGGTCATATTAAAAGCCTGGTGTATGAGAGTCTCATCAAGAAGATCTTGTTGCCTGCTTGTCTGTTGCTGCTTTGCATGTGCTCGACATGCCTGACATCTTTTCTAATGTACGCCGATCGGTGCGCCGTCGCTGTGAATCTTGTATCGATGTTGGTGGCTGCTCTTTCGAGCACCTCTTGTAAACTGTTGATAAATTTTTATTTTTGTTTGTCTTTTCAGTTTCCTCTGATTCATACTGCTTTACAAGCTAGTGCTTTAATGTGCCATTACCGCACACACATTCCTATCCGAAATATGCTTATTTATGTCCCCTCTACCTACCTTAACATTTCTGACATATTTTACGACCACCCTGTATATATAAATGACATTGAATCATAATAGGAATACCATAACTTTTCCCTGTTCATAGTTTCATCAGGGCACTCCATCTCCATAATTGTTTTATTTTTTATTTTCACCCTTCAATTTTCCTAAAAAGTGTAGTCAACATTCTGTTACTTTGTTCTTTTTGTTTGTAGGAGAGCAGGATAAAATTTGTTTATTTGTTACAAGTCCTTTCTAAACTAAAGAAAATAAAAAATTCAAATTATTCAGACAAGAAAAATAGCTTCTATTTTACAAAATGGAGGTTTTGACATTGTAACAATTCCATTCTTTTAGATTTGAATTTAAAAAATTGGCTGTTTTCATAATACAGTGATTTTATAAGTGGCGGTCAATGTATTATTATAAAGGAGCTAATTGAGAAAAAGAATCAACTCTACCAGAATATTTGTATTAGATAATGTATTGTATTACTTCAACTAAAACATTTTTATTAAAAATAACTATTACAAGTCAACCATACACAGAGGACAGTTTTCAGACTATCCAATACAAAATACATCTAAAAAATTGAAATTCATTTTTTATACATAAGGTAAAATAAATATAGATTATATATTAGATTAAAGATATTTGCATTCTTTTTTGTAAAAATTACTAATATCTGTTAAATTTGTAAAGATAAACAACCTATTAAGGGGTTAAATTAAGAAATTGCCCTTTAAATTATAAAATTGAAATACAAAGCAAATATTTATCCATTGTAATATTTATTATTTCTTTCAAGATCTTTATTTTAAAAACATGTGCTTTAGTTCATAAGCAAAAAAATAGATTAGATATTGTGAGATATAACATCTTAAAATATGTGTTAAAGATCTGAAAATGAAAAATATAAAAACTTAACAGATAAATTGCATTATTTTTTTAAATATTTTTTTGAATTAACATATTGACATATGGTTATTATTAACAAGTAATACTACTTCTTTTTTATTTCTTCATTTTGAGTTCCAAAATCTGTGTGATGCAATAAGAAAATCATCAATAAATAAATATCATCAATAAATAAATAATTCTGAGTATATTTTTTCACAAATGTCAACAATAAATGTGGATTAAAGTAATGAGAAGCTTTAAAGGCGTAACTTTCCATAAGCTGCAAGTGAAATAACTTGCTATTAAAGTAACATCATTGAATTCTACCAATTTAGTTTTATGCTTAGTTAAATATAAATACTTTTTAAACTTAATAAATAAATATGTATATAAATAATGAAGAAAGATTTGTTCTGCAAAGAATGATTCAGAAAAATGGATTTTTTTAATAATGTTTCCTGACCTAATAAAATTTACTTATAATTTGATATCCAACATACAAATGGGGTCTTCGTCTTTACTAATTCAAGAAAGTTTTGAGCTTTAATAAAAATAACTATGATTTTAATTTTTTCAGTTTTTAGTTTCTAATAGTTATACATTATTTTAACCATTTTAGTTAAAATTATTAAGCACTTTAGTTAAAATATTGTTTATAAATAGTATTAAACATCAATAATATATTTTTTCACAGCTTTCAATGGTGTAAACAAAAAAATTCTGGTTTTAAATAAGAGAAAATTTTTTATTTTATTAAAAAAAATAGGATTTTCTTTTTTTTTTAAAAAAAAAATCATGGTTTTTGCCAGTTCTGCCGAGGAAAAAAAAACATGCCTATGTACAAATATTAACACAATTCATTATTTTAGCATAAAAAAATACACAGGGAAATATCACATTAACTGCAGGGAACCATTTTTTATTAATGTAGTAATTGGTCTGTATCGAAGAACATGCTGAGAACCAACAACCAAATCAACTATTTCTTCATCTCTGAAAGAAAAAAAATTCTTAAAAACTATGAGATTATATTAACTTGTTAACTACTATCAAAAATTTAATTCTGTTTAAATATTGTTGTCAAAACAAATGTCGATTTGGTTTGCAAAAGGATAACTAGTGAAAAATTTAGCCTGACATCCACTTTTATGTTTATGTTTTTTTCTTCCATTAATTATTCTTTTAGATCATTACTATATTTTTTTTTTGTTTTAATTTTGAAATTCATTTTTAATTTTCATTCTATAACTCTCAAATCTAAAATTCTATAATTTGAATTAGTCAGTAATTTTTAACACTGTTTTAATTATTTGCAAAATCATGTCAGTAGTTCAATCAGTATCTTTGTCAATCCTTTACCATTGAAAATAAAATAAAAAGTATAATAATATTAAATGAATAATTTTTAAAAGAAAATTAAGCTAAATAGCCTTATGATTATCCCTTTTTTTTATGGGATCATTCACTTTTTACCCTATACTTATCTAAAATACTTTTTAGAGCTTTATTGATTTAGTTTAGTTCATGATTTAGTTTAGCTCATGGTTTAGTTTAACTAACCATGGATTAGAACAAACTTCTTTACTCTGAAGATTCTGCTTATACGAAGTAAGTTTTACTTGATTAAATTCAGAAAACTGGGGCTTAGCTGTATATAATTTTCTAAAATAAGTTTATGTTTCAATGTGTAACACTAAACAGGCATAATGAAATTTCAAAATAACATAATGAAATTTGAAAAAAGCAGGGTGCCTTAAAGTGAGAATATCTAGCAAAATGCAGCAGAGTTGCACATGAGAGTACAAGAATCTCACGAAATTCAGCTCAGTGGTCGCACATGCAGACTCCGAAGTATTTCATCAAATATGTGACATGATTGGCGCTATCATACGTTACAGACCTACGGTACGACGAAATGGATTGTGGTTCAACGAAAAGTGAAAATGTTTAATAGAACAATGTGAAAACCATGCTTTTGCATAACACATAGTGAAACCGACATGGTAAAGAAAAAAAAATCTCATTTTTGAAAAGGGAAAATTAAGCACTTTTTAAAAACACTTCCAAAAAGCACCTTTAAGGGCTTTTAAAAAGCGAAAATAAGCACCTTTAAGCACTTTTCAAAAACGCTACGCACCATGTGTAACTATATATGACGAAGCATCACTGTGAAACAAAACTAACTAAAATTTAATAAAAATTTATTATAATTTAAATCTTTTCCAATTAAATCAATTGATTTGAATAAACTGATTCCAATTATTGAATGTTGGTGATTTGAATAATTGAATCAGTACTTAACTCCAGTCTAAAGACCTGCAGTTTCTATAGTCACATTATAAATAATAATACACTTATTCTATCAACAAGCAGTTACCTCTATCCGACTCATATCTATTACTTATATAATCACTAAGAAAATTTTTACCCATTAAAAATTTGATATTCAAAACAAATTCAGTAGTTCAATCAGTATCTTTGTCAATCCTTTACCATTGAAAATAAAATAAAAAGTATAATAATATTAGATGAATAATTTTTAAAAGAAAATTAAGCTAAATAGCCTTATGATTATCCCTTTTTTTTATGGGATCATTCACTTTTTACCTTATACTTATCTAAAATACTTTTTAGAGCTTTATTGATTTAGTTTAGCACATGGTTTAGTTTAACTAACCATGGATTAGAACAAACTTCTTTACTCTGAAGATTCTGCTTATACGAAGTAAGTTTTACTTGATTAAATTCAGAAAACTGGGGCTTAGCTGTATATAATTTTCTAAAATAAGTTTATGTTTCAATGTGTAACACTAAACAGGCATAATGAAATTTCAAAATAACATAATGAAATTTGAAAAAAGCAGGGTGCCTTAAAGTGAGAATATCTAGCAAAATGCAGCAGAGTTGCACATGAGAGTACAAGAATCTCACGAAATTCAGCTCAGTGGTCGCACATGCAGACTCCGAAGTATTTCATCAAATATGTAACATGATTGGCGCTATCATACGTTACAGACCGACGGTACGACGAAATGGATTGTGGTTCAATGAAAAGTGAAAATGTTTAATAGAACAATGTGAAAACCATGCTTTTGCATAACACATAGTGAAACCGACATGGTAAAGAAAAAAAAATCTCATTTTTGAAAAGGGAAAATTAAGCACTTTTTAAAAACACTTCCAAAAAGCACCTTTAAGGGCTTTTAAAAAGCGAAAATAAGCACCTTTAAGCACTTTTCAAAAACGCTACGCACCATGTGTAACTATATATGACGAAGCATCACTGTGAAACAAAACTAACTAAAATTTAATAAAAATTTATTATAATTTAAATCTTTTCCAATTAAATCAATTGATTTGAATCAACTGATTCCAATTATTGAATGTTGGTGATTTGAATAATCGAATCAGTACTTAACTCCAGTCTAAAGACCTGCAGTTTCTATAGTCACATTATAAATAATATTACACTTATGCTATCAACAAGCAGTTACCTCTATCCGACTCATATCTATTACTTAGATAATCACTAAGAAAATTTTTACCCATTAAAAATTTTATATTCAAAACAAATATTGTATATGGTTTAAAATAATGGTCAGTATATGAAACAAAATTTAATAACTAGCTTATTATGCATTTTTGTTAAAAGCTTAATATTCATAAAGCTTTTCTTGTGATTAATTATAAGTTTCAAGCAAATCTGTAAATAATTTTTTTAGCACAAAAATTGTAATTAAAATATTTACAATACAATATTTTAGTAAATAATGCCACTCTTAATACTGTACTTACCCATCATAATCATCAAACTCTTCAAGAATAACACCCAGGCATTCTTTTTTAACCTTAACAAAGACTGATTGATCCATTTGGGGTTTACAAACTGAAAAAATTGATCAATAACTTATAGAAACAATAAAGTTTCAATCTTATTACACAAAGTAAAGAATTAGTAATCGATGAGCTATCTGGATTTATTAAGAAATCTGTAATGTTTTCATCACACATTTTCTCTCTCTACCTCTTATTTATTATCTATCATTGATTTTAGAACTTATTCTTTTGTTTTTATTTTGGTTTTGATTTGAACTTTTAAATTAACTTCTTATTTGTTCCTGTATGCAAGCCATATGCAAATATTCTGATTTTGATACTTTCCTGTAGTAACTTTTAAGCCCTTTTAGAACTTCCTAGATGTAAACAATACAGAATCAGATAAAAAAGAGAAATTAGGTAAAATTTAATTTTTTTTTAGAAAACAGGTGATACGAAGATGAGATATGAAAATGCTTTGTGGAAATAAGATTGACATTTGGAATTCTTAATTTATGAGATTATATGCTTTTATCTACTGGAAAGAACAATTATTTACTATAATTAAAATTATGTTTCGTAATTAAAAGTCAAGTTTTAGTTTTGTTTCAGAATCTTTTAATAACAATTATTTATAACTGGCAGACATTGCTTCTTTTGAAAAATGAAAGTATAAAGCAATTAAATGTGTCTGTATTACTGATCAAGAATTTTAAAACTTCTTAATTCATTATGCCAACTTAACACCGAAATCTTCCTTTCAAGACACTTTTAGAAAAAAATTTTCTTCCCTATTTACACATTTTGATCGACAGACTCTTAAATATTGTTATTACTCTTTAAATTTAGCCTAATTTCTTTAAATTTCCATAATATGAAATTTCTTAAATATTGTCACATAGATTTATCAATTAAAAAAAAGTTATTAATTCTCAATGATTAAATTTCAAAAAAGTTCACAATAATTGAAAAGTTTTTGTTATTGGAAAATTTTTACTTGTCTTAAGTTTGAGAAATTTTCATGATACATTTTATCATAAAACTACAGTTTTCTTGTAGAACAACTCTTAAAATGCTCCAAGATTTGATTGCATTATAGTTGAATGATATCGTAAAATCAAAAGATATGATGCTTATAAAAAAAATTTAAATCACATATTTTGTCTAGAAATTTGGATATATATAATAGAACACAACAAATAGCTTATTTCTTTTAGCTCAGGTTTTATTGCTGAACAACTTTAACTGCTACTTTAGAGTGCTCGCATGATCTCAAGTAATTTCCGTATTATTGTAGAAGAGCAGTAAGGAGTTAGATTGTTTAATTTAGAATAAAAAATTATTTCTTTTACTCTAATTAATAATAGAAAATAAATTTTATTACTATTTTTGTGTTATTTTATAAGATATTTGCAAGGGGGAGCCATTCCGTCTGAGTGGAATTTGTATTTGATTATATTGACAAATAAATAATTTAGGACAAGGTGAGACGAATTTAAAAAAAATGTATTTTTCATGCTAAGTAATGTATAAAAACATATTGTATTCTAATTTAGATTAAAAAAATATTTAAAACCAAATTTTTCAAATCGATATTTCTTTCTTTAATCAAACAAAAATCTTTTCTTCAGCAACTACAATCAATTTAGTATACTACAATCTACCATTTTAAACACAACAATTACAATTTTGAAATTACTTCTTTAGGATGAATTGCAAAGGAATAGGGTAACATTTAATCAAAAAGTAATAAGCTCATGAACGATACAAAGTGTAATTTTTTAAAGGCACACTTAAAAGTAAATTTTATAAAAATATATACATATAAGTTTCTGTTGAAAGCAAATTTTATAAATGTACATAAAATCATATAGGTTTCTGTAAAAACAAAAGAGAGTCTTGATAGGATAAGTTTATAATTGAGTTTCAGAAACTCAAACACAAAATATTTTTCAAGATTAAGATCTTACCAATTTCCTCAAATTTTAAGAACTGCATGTTAGGAGGCATTTTTTTAATGGCAGTATTTCTTAAATAATCCTTCAAGTTAGTCACATACCTGTAACATTAAAATAAATCTCATCAATAAATAAAAAAACTTCTTGTCATTATTTACAATCAATTACCAAAAAAACATTTTCAAAAAGAAAAAAAATTAAAAAAAACTTAAATATTGTGACATTATAAAATTGAGTAGTAAACATTAATCAAAGAAATTTTTTTTTTGTATTAAAAAAGGTTATTGATTAGAGGTCAATAGCATTGAAAGAGAGGTAGGTGTTGATATTTACAACATAACTTCAATTTCTGCCTCTAGTATCATGTGATTTTACCAACAGTGGTAGTGATTTTACCCTGTCAGCTGTCATATCATACCTTATGTGCTCTCTTTGTCGTAGAATTATTTCAAGCATTTCTTCCAAAAATGCTATGTGCTAAGAAAAAGAAAAAAACTGCTAAGCAAGGTAGAAACAGGATATTTTTACACATGATCAAGGCAAACAAAAGAATTTAATAAAATGGAAGAATTTCAGAAATTTTCTTCTCTGCTTCTCTTACAGCTCTACAGCCCCAGGTAAGTTTTGGCTTTCTCTACTGCAAAATTCCACATTGCTTTCTTTCCAGATTTCTTTTTTCAGTTCTTCATTTTTTGCAAGTCTTACTCAGCTTGATCCAGCCATCTTAGCAGTGGTCTTCTTTTTCCTTCATGATTTTGATAGGCATGTCTGTTTCTGTTTTCTTCATTCTTTCGACATGTCCTATCCACTGTATTTTTTTAGCTTTGACAAATCTTAAGTTTTAATCTTTAATTAATTCTTCCATTTTATGATTGCATCTTTTTTTCCATGCATTATTTTTTATTAGTGGATACATGAATTTTCCTGTTTCAAAATTTCTTAATATAAAATTTCTTAATACAGAATTTCCTTATCTTTGTTGGAAAAAACCTAGATTTCAGATCAATATGTTACTATTAGCCTTATTAGTGTTTAATATATCTGCATTTTACATTTTCTTAAAATAAATTTACTGCTTAGTAATCTATTACTGGCAAATACTGTATCTCTTACGTATCTACTTTGTATCTTTTTAATCTTTTTATACAGTCATGCATAAATAAAGGATACAGCAATACAGATCAGCAATTTTGAAGAGAAGAAAAAAACATCACATTCCAGAAAAAGAAAGAACTTTAGAAGAGCCATAAAGAATTTATTATTAACACGTTCGCTGCCGATCACGTACCAGCACGTGATATGACGTCAACACTATTGTGCAGGTCATGTGACAGAAAATATTAGCAACATTGTAGTTGAATCAGGAAACAGAATTTTTTTCAAGTAAATCAAGCAGAAACTATTTCAGTTCAAATTTTTTATGAGTTACATAAGGGTAATATCTGGCCAACCTTTACAGTATTACAGCACAAAATCCCACATCTGGAAATTCGGCCGCTTTTCTGGCCACTCTTTTTAACAATCAAAATGAACAAAACACTTTTCCCTTTCCAAACATTGAAAAAAAAAAAAAAAATTTTTTTTGTGTAATTTGTTAAAAAAAATTATGTTGGAATGAAAATCCCCTGCTTTTCGGTTTCTTCATGATTTTCATCCGACTTATGATTTTTGTTTGATTTTAATCCAATTTCTGCTATAATATAAATATATATAAAAAAAATTGGATAACATCGAAACAAAATCTGGTAACTCACAACAGCAAAAAAATAAATAAATATAATATTGCGTACCTTTTCTCCCACGTCTTGCACAAGAGGATTACAACCGACAAGAGCCACACCCTTCATTTCCGTGCACTCAGAAATGTTCAATTTTGAAAAAATTCCGGATTTGACATGAAATTGTCATGACTAAACCGGGTCATAAAGTGATTATTCAGAAGCTCTATTGGGAATTTACAGATTGCAATAGTATTATATTAAAAATGAAGTCGAAATTTTAAAAACTATGTGGAAATCCCAAACAGTGAGCGACAAAAACGTATGGAAATAAATCATATGTGCAGTTTGAAATTTCTTGTATGAAAACCATGCGGAAATCTGTAAAAATAGCTCTAAAAAAATGATTGGTAAACCACTTCGATTTATAAGTTGTTAATTGCAATCAAAGTTAAATATCGTCTATCGGTTATATTTTATAGAATAAGAATGTTTCGATGTTTGCTTAGAAGACTCATTATCAGGAAAAATCTATTTTCCGCACTTTCCAACCAAAGTCCCAATGATTCCAAATATGGGACTTTCCACTGTAATAATGAATTTTACTCAGTACCATAACAAATGATTTTAAATACAAAAAATCAAATGGGCTGAAACCTAAGTTACAAAAACTTTAATCCCATTTATGCAAGCACAAATTTTGTTAATAAATGAAGAAAATAAATAGTACAAAAACAAAAATTTACCTGTAAGCAAATACCCTTTCTTCAGCAGACATATTAGTGACAGCTAGATCTTCGCTTTCCTCATGTAGCATATGAGCTCCAAATTTTTCAATCTAAAACAATCAATTTGAATTTTTAAATGATAGAAATGATAAATAATAGAAATTAAATTTAAAAATGATAGAAATTATGTTTAAGTTTTTCAGTTACTTCATAATAAAATAAATTTAAATAACGTGTTCAATGAAAGTGTATAAAAGATGAGAAATGTTACCACATATTATGTAACTACTTTTCTTTTTAAAATGGATACAAAAAATAAAGTTTAAAAAAATAGTACATTACTGTAATGCTTTTAATTTTATATGGTAATTTATTTTTGTTATCAATATAATGAAGCAATTAAATTTTTTTTTAAACTGTTAATAAATACTTTTTTTTCCTGATATTTATCCTCATGGGTCCATTATTATCAATTTGTCTATAAAAGTATATCAAGAATGAACACTCAGGGCATTATGAGATTTAAACAATAAAATTATATAAAACATTGAAATGCATTATTTAAGAGGAACGGTAAGATAAATTTACATCAAATACATACTTTTTCTAAACGAATCCTTAAATAACTGCTTAGAAAATATCGAATTCTATCCAACTGTAAGAAAAAGTTTGAATAAATTAAAAACAATAGCTCAATTAATTTTATTATGTTAAGGAAAAAGATGGAATACAGCTAGACAAAAAAAAAGAATATATTTTATGAGTGATAAAATGAACAAGCTTTTTTTACTATAATTAAAATTATTGATTTTTCAATATGACATATAATGAACTCAAATTTTATAATTTATGATGATACACAATACGAGGTACACTTATGATGGTACTTGAGTAGATACTAAATTTTCTAAAAAAATTTTTTCTTTTTACGTACACCTTTCTTTTTGTTTTGTATGTAGTATGTCTAAAAGCTTGTAATTATTAAAATCCCATGTTGTAGCAGAAATTATGCTGTAGCTAAGAAAAGCGAATTTTGTAAGTGTTCCTTCTCACATTTCATGCTGCTTGGGAACCATTAAAATACTACTATGTAAGCAAAATTTGACAATCTTCTTTTCTTTCAAAATGTAATCTCTTTCCAAAATTTAGACATTTATTTGCAAGCAATAAGGGACTATTTTCAGAATAATGTCCTACACAAGCACTGTTTATACTTTTCTTTTCCCTATTAAAATAAATAAATAAATACTTGCCTATTATTTGAAAAACCTCGAATCAATTTTGCTTTATCAAATCAAACATTTTTATATAGAATGAAAAAATCATCATAGGGAAATATCTACCAGTACATCATTTAAAATACAAATGCCAATGGACACACACACATATAATACACTATTAATTACAACCACTTTTATATCTTTTGAAAGCTCTAAAATTAGATTAGAATTACAATAACGGTAATTGTACAAACAAAAATGACTAACTCTAATCAAAACTTTAAATTTAATAAATAAAATTTTTATAAGTCAAATGCTTATTTATCTATTAAATTAAGGTAGATAAATTCTACGAATGCTAAATCTGTTGAGTACTGCTTTATAGCTATACCAATAATGAATAAAATATATTTAATGCAACTAAAGTTTGTTTTAAGATTAATTACTTTGTTTGTATGCTTCTGTTGTATACATTCACTTACTGAATCTGATTGTTTTTCTTCCCCTCAAATATTTATTTATTTAATTATTAAAAACTAAAATTGCATCAAAAGGCCTTCGTAAGTGATGCAATCAAAAACGATCTCTGATTGGTTATGACGTCACGTGCTGAATGGAAACATACTGCCTCCATCCATTAAGGCTATTTCAATGCTTTTTTAGTTTTGATAACACTTACATCGTATGAACATCTTTTGTATATTATTAATAAAAAAAAATTTGAATTCAATTTACAGTTTTAAGAGTGTGTGCAAAATGGAAGATTTTAAAACATCAAAATGTTTATTTATCACTAAAATAGCTGAAGATACAACTTTTCACAAAGAATCAGCATTTCTTTTGGGCGGAAATAAGTAGTGTAAAGTTCATAGAAAATAGTACAGTACAGGACCCGTTATCCGGAAAACCAAAAAACCGGAACGAAATTTGATAAATTTTTCCGCCATTTAAAAAAAACAATTTTTTTTTCCTCTTAAGATTTTATGATTTTTCTTTCTTTTTTGAAAGATGTTTACCTTACTATCATTTTGGAAATAATCATTAGTGTATTACTTCATCGTTTTTTCCTCTTTTTAAGATTATTTCCAAATAATTTTTTTTTAGTTGGGTTTAACAATAAAAAAATGGCTTTTTGTAACGATTCAGAAAACCGGAAAAATCAGTTATCCGGAATAGCGATGGTCCCGATCGTTCCGGATAATCGGTTCCCTACTGTATTTAATCCACTTATTTTTATGTTAAAATACTACTCCATTGCAGCCTTAAACCAACAAGGTGTCAAAAGATTTTTTGAACTTGCAAAATCTTTTAAAAAAAATAGCAGTTTTCTGTCTGGGAGTGGTTACAAATTACTTAACGACTTTGAGTCGGCTTACACCTGTGAAATTTATTTTTCTTTTTAGAAAGTCACTACCTGACAGTTGCCGTAACTTGGGGGATTATTTTGACACGGGTACTGACATAGAAATATAGTCATTTTCCTGTTTAGGGGTGAGATTTGAGCAATGGTGGTCTCTGAACTTCATTCAGAAAATTAAATGATAAACTTACATAAAATAAGACACCTAACTAAACACATGTGGGACTGTTTTTAGTTTAAAGTATTTTAATAAAATAATATTTAACCTCCATTTTGTGAACAATAAAGCGGAAATCTTCTTTCTGATACTTCCGTAATATATTTTCCATATATTGCATCTGATCTATAAAACAATCTACTAATGCTCCTTCATACATTAGTAATTCAGGGGCAAATTTTTCATTCAACCACACCTAAAAGATGAAATAAATAAATTATATTTCTGATACAACTCATAAAATATAACTTTAAACGGGGAAATTTCCGTATTAGTATATGTTTGCAACAATTACCTAAGCTAAAAGTTTTTTAACTTGCAAATAAATATATTAAAGATGTAACGAATAGTGATTGAACAGAACAGTTGAATATTCGGCCAAAAAAATCAGCGAGTACTAAATACTTGGCGTTCGAATTTTTTATAATAAATTTTTTCTCAATAAATAAGTTTAGTCATTATTGTAATCAAATCTTAGTTATATTACTGGTTCGCGGAAGAAACTATAATAGAAATATTTAAAATATGAAAGATAATTTTATATTGAAAATATTTAAGATAAATAACAAAACTGACTAACTACTATTAAATAAAAAAATATCGTAAGAAATCTTGAGAAATAGAAAAAAATATTCTTTCAATTCTTAAAACAAATATTTAATGCTTAAAATAATATTTTCTGGAAAAAAGAATCTATGCAACATTAATAGAGATATAGTAGTTTAAATAGAAATATAGATATAAGACAGAAATGCTCTTAATGTTGTACTAATGTAAAAATCTCCATAAAAATAAGAGATTATACCTATGCATTAACAAAACAGAAAAAATGAAAATCGAACTTAATTTTTGAAAATATTTTTTAAAATTAAACATTTCAGTTTTCAAATTACTGTATTTTCCAGATAAAGTGAAGAAAAAAGTCGAATAGAGATCTTCTTGATTACTGTGCTATAATAAAAACTTCTATAGAAACAAAAATCTTTTAAAAAAGAAGAGGCTCATTAGAAATCAAAAAAGAAAAAAAATTCTTTTTCAATTTTTAAACATAATGCAACTATTTAATATAATTATAAAAAAAATCAGCAGTACAACACTCATGGTTTAGTATAATGTAATCTAGTTTCAATTCTTCACTTTTCCCCCTTTGTCTCCCAGAATATATATTAACAAATGTTAGAGCTTAACAAATATGAGTAAAAACTATTTCCAATAATGTATAGTAAAAAATACGATATTAAATTACTGTTTATTAAATGTATTTCAATTCCCCCCCNCCCCCCCCAAAAAAAAAAAAAAAACTATTCAGCAAAAGGGCCGAATGCTCGCTACATCTCTAATATATTTACATACTAATTTATATATTGAATATGAGGAGGATACGAGTTATACTCTTCGAGTTGGTCCCTTGCTGAGACGATTTCATTTAGATTCTGGAATGCCCGGTTGTCGCAAAAGTTTGGTGAATTTTTTCGTGCAAATAATAATACGGAAATTTTCCCCTTTAAACAATTAACATCTTTAAAACAATTGCCTCTTCTAATTTTTGAAACACTTGAGTTGGAGTAGGCTCGTCATCATTATCTAATAAGGAATCTAAGTTAATATCATCCATGAGTACAAATTGAATTCACTCAATACTTAAGCAATTTCAATTGAATTATATTGTTTATCCCTTTTATAAATCTTTGGAATAAATAAACATCAATTTTCCCGCAAAAGAAATAGTGGGAATGATGTATCTGCTTATTTCTGCTATAATCAAAGATGAATGAAACAGATAGGCTTGAAAGTTATTAAAATCAGTCCTCATGAAATTCCCATTTAAAAAATTTTATCAGAAAATTCATAATTTACACTCACAAATTAATTTTATAGATCGTGTCATTTCTTCAGTGACTCATGCACTTTAATAAATTGCTTCTAAAATTTTATTGATAATGAATTTGGCATCACGGGTAAAGACTTGTGATAATGAAAAATGAATATTGCGTTTTGTTTTGATTGAAAAGAAAGTAAACAACAGTTTGTTGGTTTCTTAAATTACTTTTTTTCTTTCAGTTTTCAATAAACGGAAAAATCTGATATTCACAATTAATTTCTATTTTCTTAAGTGTAAAGAAATTTGACTTGTTACAGGTTGAAAATTTAAGGTAAATAATTGAGAAAATTTGACAAGTGCTGTCGTTTTTCTTCTACTGTTTCTATTGTACATTTATTATCAAAAATTAAAAAAATTCACCATATATATGAAAATGGTATCAGATATTTTTTTATAAATATAAAATTATCTTCTCTCTGAAATATATTTATTACTAATTTATTGTAACTTAGTTTAGTAATAATACTTCAATTTTTTTTTATTTCAATGTCTTGAAAAATCATTACCTTAATGAATGGAAGGTTGTAAAATTGTACTTAGAATAAAGACTACCTACCAATAATTTATATTTTGTTTATTTAATGCTTGCTTGTTAAACATTTATTTGTGAATGTTATTCTCTGATTTTGTTAGTCACTGATTGAAAATTAATAATGTAAACGATGTGTTTGAAAAAATAAGAAAGCATATTTTGCATCTTGCTGTTATTCATTAAGACAGTATTTGTTTTGTTTTTTTTAATCAAAAATCAGGGTTGAAAAAGCAGCTAATAATTAATGTTCTACTAAGGAAACAGTTGGGTAAGTAAAAATCATCAACATAGTTGGGAAATCAGCTAAACAGTATTTTTGGCTTTTAAATTTGCAGTTGATTTTAATTAATTTATTTTAATAATGCTTACTAAACGAACGATCTTTATATCTGAAATATTTTTTTTCTATAGAAGATGCCTTTACTGTACTCAGTTGTTGCCCATGGAACATCAGTTTTAGCCAAATATGCCAAATGTGTTGGTAACTTCTCTGAAGTGACAGACCAGGTGCTTGCCAGAATATCACCTGAGCAGCCAAAATTAACCTATTCTCATGGAAGGTGAACTGGAATTTTGATTATTTTCTAAACCATTTAAAAAAATTATTGTCTTACTATCTCGAAGCAAATTTGTGTTTTCTCATTATCTGTTTAATCAAATTTTTTTCCAGCTACTTATTCCATTACATTTATGAAGAGGAAATGATTTATCTGTGTATTACTGATGATGTAAGTAAATTCTGTTTCTTTTCTTACTTGTTTTTTCAAATGTTTTAAATAATGGAGTTAAAAACTCTTGAAGTTTGTTCGATTTTCTTGCGATAATGTACTGTTGGTAAAATTTAATTATCAAAAATTAGTTATATAATACTCTACTTTTCCAATTTGTCAGTGCGGGCAATTAAGTCGCCAATGCAAAGTCACTGGACGCTAGTAAATTTAATTGGGATTTTTTAATTGATGCCTATTTCTTTTCTTTAAAAACAGTTTTCCTGCATCAATAAAATAGAAAAATAACCAAGGATAATTTTTGCAGTTAAAATTTATGGCTATTAGCAAAATATCTCCAAACTTGTTTGAGCAATCAGAATTGAGCGCATATCTATTTAGGATATAAAATAATTAGCTTATGATTTTAGAATTTTTTACTTTTTTAACTAAATAAAGATGAAGTATACTTCATTGTTGCATATGAAGCTAAACAGCATGAAAAGGGACAGATAGTCTGTCTACAGTAAGAACTCCCCTAGCTATTCATCTGAACCCATGGTGGCGACTATTTTAACGAGGTATAATTATTTCAAGAATTCTACTTTCTGACTAGTCGTAAGCTTACTGTAATTAAAAATATCAATTAGTGATGCAAAACTAATTGGTCAAATCTATGTGAAAAACAAATGAAAATAGCAGTTATCCTAATTTAGATATTTGATATACTTGAGACACATAGGTACTGCATGTTTGATCTGCCTTTGGATTTCTCTAGTTTGATATGAAATATTTTAAACTATTTATTATGTTATGCTTCATTATGCAAAATCACTAAGTATTAGTGCCAAAAAAAATTTTTTGTTTATAAAATTCAATAAATGATTACCTTTTACACAATTGCAGAATTATTTTATTCATAAAACAAAATTACTGAATAAAACAAATTTACTGTATAGGATAATTGGATATTGTTTCTGAATAAAGTTTTCTTACATGTTACAACATGCCTCATGAGGTGGACCAAGGTACCATGTTCCACCCCATTATGATACTGTTCAGTGACTTTTTTTTTTTTTAAATTAATACGAAAAAAAATTCCAACTGAACAATTTAAAAAAAAAATCATAAATAGAGAGGAGAAAGCAATTTGTCTTATAGGAAAAAATTAAATACAGATAATTTTTAATGAAATAAAAAATATTGAAAAGCTTGATCAACTTACTTATTCTTACCAATGTTGTTACTTACTTCTTACTAATATTGTGGACCCACAATATTAGTAACAAGCTGAATAATTTAAAGTCAAACATTTATAAATAAAGGCTTCACATTGTTGATATAAAATAAAGTGTTTTTGGGGGGTAAAAATTATAAAATAATATTTTTTTAATATTTTATAGCATTTTGAATTAATTTAAATCAATTTTGAAAACTTTATAATATAGTTTTGCATATTTTTAATTGAATAAATATAAGATAAAAAGAAATAAGTTTTGTTTTACCTTTTTATATCTTTTTCATTTATTTATTTTTTTTAAATTTATTTTTATTTATAAAAATTGTTTAATTATATAACTTATTAGTAACACTTATTTTAAAGAAAATTTGTTCCATATTAAAACTTAAATTTCAGATTGCAATTATTTATCTAATCATAGTTAATCACAATTTTAATGACATAATTATTTTAACATTTTAGGACTTTGATCGTTCTCGAGCATTTGCTTTCCTAGTAGAAATCAAAAGAAGGTAATATTGAGTTTTCTTTTATTAATATTGCATTTTATAAGGTTATATATTTATGAAAAATATCAACTTTGCATGTTAACTTTTTATGTTTACTTTTTATGTTTTATAACATTTACCTATTGTTATACTAAACTACCATTCTATATTATACTTTTAGAAAATTTTATATTATATTTACTTATACTACCATTATTTATATTCATGTTTTACTACAACTTATCCCATTATTTTATGATTATTATCAATTATAGAATAATTAGTAATTTTTTATGCATTAATAAAATATTTCTGTGATAATTATTAAGGCATAATTTATTTTAGATAAATATGTTTTAAAAAATCAAATGCAATAGTTGTTGTTAAAAGTTTTTAATAAGTGTTGTTTAACCCTTTCGCGACGGGAAGCGTGAAAACACGCTTACTGCTAAGGCTAGCGGTCTCTCGCGTGTGTATCTCCAGGGCCGGAGGGTTTTTTGCTGTTAAGCCTAATTCCATGAAATTACCGAAATATCAACGCGTTGTTTAATATTGTTCTGTAGAGTATTTAAATGGCATATGCTTTATATATATTTCTATGAATACTTTATTTACTTAAGTTATTTCTTGTTTAAATATATATTTTACACATTTTATTTTCATTATGTACTTATTATTTAATAACATTTAACATAAAATATCTGAAAACTAAATATATGACTTAAAGTTCTTTTTTCGTATGAAAAATTTTAAAGTAGAGATCTACAAGATCTAACTATCCACTAAAAACTAAACCGAAAATCGAAGGAGCGAAAAAAAAACCTCCCCTGCTTACTGTAAACAAATACCACGTGCGAATTTAAAGAGCAGTCATAAAACATTCCTTACCCCTGAAAACCATGTGAATGTACTCTCATCTTGAGTAGAAGGTCAAATCTACATGTATCTGAAACCATATGGGCATACAATGCCATCTTCTGGAAGAAATTTTATTTTTTAAAACATTCTGAAACGCTGGCACAAATAAGTGACGGCCGGGGGTGAGCGAGAAAACACTCTGGCATGCGAGTGTGTGGGCCAGGAAGTGAGCGCATTTCTTGCTGGCATGTATATGTGACAGTCAGCGCGAAAGGGTTAATAAGTGAAATTTATAATTAAAAGTAAGAAATATCATTAACAATTGAAAAACGGGTACACTGTGTATGAATTTATGTTATAATTTGAATTTATATTATATTATAAAACCTCCTCTGTTTGGGGCCACATTTGGACAGCAAGGAATTTTCCCATAAGCTTTGTATTGTAACAAACCTCCCGATCAAATGCACTAAAATGTAGATAAGGAAACACTAAAAGATATCAAAGCAAAAAATATTAACAAAACATATAAATCGATTCAAATGTGTTCGAAATATTTGTAAGTGGTTCTTGTCTAGAGAGCTCTTTTTGACAATCTCTAAAAGTATCTCGAAAATCTAATTTTGCAGTCAGCCTGCACTAAAGTTGATACAACCAATGATTTATTTTTAGAGTCAAAAGTAAAATTCGATAAAAGAGTTATTTTAGAACAAAAACTACCTTCTTATTTTTGTAAAGCAAACTAATTTTTATGACGTCCGGTGGCTGAGTGGTGGTTTGCGATCCCGTGCCGCAGGTCCTGGGTTCGATCCTCGGGCCGGACGAGGTTCACTCAGCCGTTAATCCCTTCAGTGGGTCGATAAATGAGTACCGAGCATGCTTGGGAACTAAACACTGGGGGTTTTGCGTTCGGCTGACGACCTAACCGGAACATCTGCTCCTGCACCCCACAGTCCAAGGTCAAGAAAACTGAGATGGGCACATTGGGCCTTGGCCCTCTATGGGCTGTCACGCCACTGAGTTTAGTTAAACTAATTTTTATCATTAAATTAAATGAAAACTTGAAGAAAACATAATTGTTTATTTATATAAAATAGTTCTATCATTCATAATTGGTAAATTTGTTTTTCACATAACTTTATTAGTAGGGGTCATTTTTATCAATGCTAAATTTTATTCATCGATCTGGTTTTCATGGCACAAACACAAACTGTATTTCCGCTCCAAGAAAATTATATTGGGTAGAATTAAAATCGCTTTTGAAAGATCGCATACCTTTGATAACATTTTGAAGTCAATGGTGGTAATCCCTAAGAACGACCAACTTCCATTAACGACCATTTTACTGTGGTACGTAAAGTGATCACTCCTGAAAGTACAATTACTGTACAAGTTTAAATAGACCGTTTCAATTGAGGAAACTATATTTATGTTATTCATAGTATGAAACTAGTTTATTTAAAAGTTTTCCTGTCACTAATTACCTATTCAAAAGTAGGCGGGAAAAAAAGTTTTACTGCATTTTCGAAATTTCAAGTTTTAAATTTCAATGCATAATAATTGGATTCTTTTAGAAATTTTGTTCATCTTTTCAGATTTAAAAATGCGTATGGAAATAGAGCCATTACTTCATTCCCTTATGCTTTAAACACTGAGTTTTCAAGAGTTTTATCAGCTCAAATGGTATGTGACATTTTCATGGCTTATAATTTTTTCATTTATTCTTTCTTATCAATGTTTATTGTAAGTAATAGTTTTTTTATGAGAGAAGTATCACTTTAAAATATGAATATCTTGTTTAATGGTAGAAAATAAAATTTGTGGAAATTTGTTTCCAAATTTACAAAAACTACTTAAAAAATTTCTAGTAACTTAATAAATTCTCAAGATATTCGAATCTGATTTTTTTCACAAGCTACCAAATACAATTCAGAACAAAATTATAAACAAATAAATAAATGCTGTTGTTGTTGCTTATCCTCATCTGGCCTGACAAAGTCAGACCAGATCTATGAGCTCGTTGACCTGAATGAAATCGAAGACCGAAAGAGGAGTATAGTTGATTTCTTCCCAGAGAAGACCAAGACAGTCCAGGATATGATAGGCGGAAGCTGGGTGTAGGTGGCAATTAGGGCAGAGGGGTTAGGTTTTAGTTCCTTCAGAAAATAGTAAAAAAACCTGTTGACCAAAATTAAATGTTTTCTGCATATGCGCAGTATGAATGGATGACTTTGAATATTGATACCTTTCACAATTCTTAAGGATTTTTTTTTTGTAAATTTTAAAATATTTTTGTTATTAATTAAAAATTGCTCAAAATTTTGTTTAATTTTGTTGAATATTTCTGCATTTATAGTAAGAAACATAAGATAAAAAAATTTATGAAAATATCCATATCTCCTAAATATTTTTGCTAAGTTTAGGAAATTTTGTGTAATTTTTTAGCCAGAGTAATTTGATGCAAGTTACAATCTTATTGCTGTATTTTTTGGTATAGAATGTTCAAAAATACTAATTTTTGTTCGTAATGTATTGTTGGTCCCTTATACCTCTCTTTAAACTTTATGGAAATGGATGAGAAATCGCATGACCGAAAAACTTCCATGTTTTTAAAATAATTTTCTAAATATTTCTTGGGAAATATGAAAAAATTAGTTAGTGTTGAAGGGTTTTTCCACAAATTTTTTCCAATCCCTGTATATATATATATAATGTAACTCAAATCAAAGAGAAAGCAGATGTGATATTGCGGCAGTTAACTTTTCAGTTTTATTTTATTTTATTTTTTTATGTTTCTCTAAACAACTTTTATAAGTATGTTATTAAGTATAGTTTATAATTTCAAAATTTTGTTTTGTGAAACTCTTGTTTTTAATATTGATCTGGAAAAGTAATAAATTATTGCAAAGCATGATTTTATCATGCAATTATTGCATTTCAGTTAACACATTATATAAATTTCAGTTCATAACATTATATAAATTGTTGGTTTGTGATTTCTCTAGAAAGAAATTAATTTCTCTAAGTACACTGACAAAAAAAAAAAAAAAAAAAAAAAAAAAAAAAAAAAAAAAAAAAAAAACAGAAATTGACCAATGCAATTGTTTAACAATATGTATGTATAAAATTAATCTATTATATTTATGTTTCTTAAAAAAATAATAATGTTGCTAAAATTAGTTTTTTTTGTAAGAAATTTAAATGTTTTTTTTTTTCTTTTTTGTAAAAATTTTTAAAACATAATTATTATATATAGGTAGAATTATTTGTGTTTACAGATTTAATTCTGATAACTGAGCAAATTTTTTCCCTTAAGTCGTATTACTTTTTTAAAATTCTTCTCAAAGTTTTAAATACAATTTTTTTATATTAATGAATTCTTTTAGTAGCTGGAAGATCATACCCCCTGATGCTGAACTTGCCAACCCTCAAAACTGCTTTCACAGTTCCTTTCAGATTAATTTGAAATTCTCGCTCATTGCATATTTGTGCATTATAGTGTTTGCATGAGTGGAGTACACTTTACAAAATGAACCTCTAAATGTATGCTACATATGTATCCTGTGTAACATATCTGCCAACATTCTGATCCTGTGTAACATATCTGCCAACAATCTGATTTCGCTGGAAGATTTTTGACTTTTCAAATATTTTTTTAATTATTATATTAGGTAACAAGAAAAATAATTTGTAGAAAAAATATTAATACACAAAGGTGTGGTAAAAAAAAAACTGCAGATAATTGCCCCTGTAGAATGACAATGTCATGGTAATGTGATGTGAAGTGAGGGAACAAGTTGTTTATCTTGTTTCTTTGCTTGTGGTTCTTCTTGTTTCTTTGCTTAACCATCTTTCCAACATTGCTGTGATTGCTCAACTTTTATATTTCGATTTAACTTCTTCATTTATGGTGATGATGTTAGCATGAAGTATTTCTTGAGTGTCACTTACTTATTGGAAATATTAAGAAATTGGAATCTCTAAAACCTTTTTTTATCTTCCATAGTTTAAATATTTATACTTTTAATTAAAAGTCTATTTTTAAATAACTTCTCAATGATTATTTTTTTTACTTAAACATTAAATAATAGTTAATCTAATTTTTTTGTTTCAGAAACATTTCTCTGATAGTCGTGATGTTGATAAACTGACAAAAGTTCAAGGGGAAATAGATGACCTGAAAGAAATTATGGTTCAGAATATTGGTAATTTCATGTAGTACTTTATTGAGCATTAGCAATTGAAATCTTTTGCGGCTTCGATTTAGTAATCCTTGCCGTTTGTTATTATTTTTGTTTCAAGCAAATTTTGAAAAAGTAAAAGTAGGCTGATTGTAAAATAAAATATATCTTAATTATCACATTAAGGTTTAAACCGATTCATGTTTTCATCTTAATGGATGAATCCTTTAAAAGAAAAGCTTAACTATTATTACGGCCAAATTCATTTGTGACAGATATCAGTGGGGAAAATTTGTTCTGGGTTGCTATGCTACCTGGAAAATCGGAAAAAGCTAGGGAATTCAGAAATTGTCCAAAGAATCAGAGAATTTAATATTTGTTAGCCAAAATCTGGAAAAGTCAAAGAGTTTGATGTGGCAAATGCCAAACATGCTATCTTTGTACTAACATTTCTCATGGAATACTTCTCCTACACAAGAGTTTCATTTTCACCCATTTGGCATGGAGTTAAATTTCACAGATCGTAGCATGTCATGGTTTTGTGACTTCAAAATTTAAAATTAATTTGAAAATCTAAAATGTAGCAGATACCCTGTATATTTTTTTATTTTTAAAATTTGGAATTTTATGTAAATTGACCTGGAAAAGTGGGAGAAAATTTCTTCATTTTTGAATATGAATCCTGTAAAAATGAAAAAATTTAGATAATTTTCCCCCTTTCTTATCAATGATTTTAAATAAGTTTTTACTTCTGATTATAATATATTAACTTTATTACAAAGCAAAAGTTGTATATTTTGTAAGGTGTTTCTATTCATATATGTATAATGCTCGTTTCAGAAAATGTGGCTAATAGAGGCGAAAAGCTCGAGTTGCTTGTAGCCCAAACTGATAATTTAAATTCTGCGGTATGTATTTCTCATGTATTTTTATTTACCTTACTCAATATTATAATATACTGTGGAATGTCTGGTTTAATATTTTTTTCTTTTTGTTTTTTTTTGTTATGCTTTTGTTAAAAAGAAATATTAAGTATGAGTCATTAATAATTTTTTTTTTTTTAACTTGTAATTTACAAGTTTTTGGAAATAAATGCAATATTTATGCCTGATATTGAATCAGAAATTAACACTGAGAAAAAAATGTAAAATCTAAATTTTTTTAAATAAAAACTATTAAGATTAGAAATATAATTGTCTTAAGGTAACACTATGTCTGACATATTTTACTCCTATTTGTGAACATCCTTTCAAATGTTAAATGCAATTTAAGAAAAAAAATATTTATATAGTCATTAAAAAGTGCATCAATAAAATAGTAGGAGGCTTCAACTTTAAAGCCAAAGCTTTTTGGCTTCACAAATTTTTCAAATAATATCTTCCTTAGAAAAGAAGGGGATGAGAAACATATTGAATTCAAAGTTGTGAATAAAATTTTAATATGGTTAACCTTTTATTGCTCATGTTCATGATTTCTAGATAGGAAGAACAGTTAATTGCATAATAATTACTCGGAATTTTTTTACATTATATTTAAATCAATTATATTTAAGCATTCACTTAATTTTTAAATTTTATCTTAATTTGCATGTACTGGGTTTTCCAAACATGTCAATTTAAGAGAAATAAAAGTGTATAGTTTGCTATATTCTGCATTGGAAACCATAAAACTATTCTCTTGGACTATTTAATTGGATTTATTCTATTTTTTCATTAGACTATTTTAAAAATTATGATTCTCATGTTTGCAGACTTTAAAAGCCTATAAATTTTTTCAACCTATTTTTTTGTTAAAATAACTCTTGCTGTCATTTACACTCCAATTTTTAGGATTTTTCATGAGTTAAAAACTTTTTAAAAAATTCAACATTGGATGTTAGGGAGATAACATAATATGTTATGTCCTTTTGTGCCAGTTAACAGTTTTTTTTTTTAAATTTTTGAATTTTTAAAAGCTTGAGCTAATTAAATTTGGGGAACTGTAAATGATATTGAGAGTTATGTTGGCAAAAATCCTTAGAACTACTTGATTTTTTAACTAAATTGTATGCCTTTAAAATCAACAAATGCGGCATTTTTAATTAATGGAGTTGTCTTATTAAGTGAAATTCTAATAAAAATATTATAAATTTTTTAGTGTGTGATATTATAACAAATTTTACTTAGTTTAAATAAGTTAGATTAAACCCAATTATTGCACTAATAGTCTTTAAATGACTGTGTGGGTATTATGAAATTATTAGTTAGTTGTGGTTAGTTATTATTAGTTGTTATTAGTTATTATTAGTTGTGGGTATTAGTTTATGAAAACTGTACTAATGCCATAGTAATTAATGGATATTTTAGTTTTGATAAATACTTGTTTCTTCGATTAAAATGTCATAACTAATATTGAAGTTCTTTCATTTTTCTAGTCAGTTACTTTTAGGAAGACTAGCAAAAATTTAGCTCGTTCCATGTGTATTAAGAATGTGAAAATAACAGTGATTACTATTATTGTTTTTTTGGTGAGTAATTTCATATATTGTCTTAATTTTCAGTTTTTTTAAATTTTTTTACTTGCTATGATTGTGCTAATATATCAAATCCCTACAACCTAAATACTGTTTTCTTCGGAATTGCTGACATTCTTAGAATCCAAAAAGTGTATTTGCTTTCTTCATTTTTTATAAAGGGAAACAAACATATCTCATTTCTCTCTATTTATTTATTTTCCTAAATAATAGATTACAAAATAATAATTGATGTTCCACTTTTAGTAAAACATTGCTGGAGTATAAAGCATTAAAAAATAATAGCTATTTCTGGAACGACAAGCACAATAAATTCAACCATTATATTATTTTCCTACTAAATATTTATATACACATGGATAAAAATTGCATGAAAATTATAATCAGTCTGCACATTTTAATTAGACATGTAACTCACATGGTATGATTTAGTTTTTTCACATCAAGATTACTTTGGTTATAATCAGCAATAAGTTATAAAGGTATTGTTTACTTGTAAAATATTTCTTTATCCCTTATTTAGAGGTATTACATTTATTTATCACACATTTTTTTAGTTTCAATAACTGAAAAAGTAGTGTTTCCTTTTAATGAAGTAATATTTTGATATTTCTCATTGCCTAACATTTTATGAAAAATATATTTAAATAAGCATCTAAACGTGCTGATAGTTTTACAATTCTTAAACAGTTAATGACTCACATGTGTTATCTTTTATTATAGTCCTTATTAAAACTGTGTTCAATCTACATATGCAATTAAAATATTGAGTACAAAATTGTGAAACATTGTTAGGCATTAGTACCCTAGCTAAATTTTCTCTTTGGTGATCAACATTTAACAATTTTTTTTATAACCCCAAAATAGAATTAAATATAAATAAAATTTCTTTATGAAGTTGCAACTATAATAAGCCAAAATTATTTGGTTTAAATTTTATATCAATTGATTCAAAAGTTCCATCTGTGGAATAAAATCTGTGTCAATACTATAAAAATATTAGGATCTTTTAATTGAAATTTTTTTAAACTTTGATGTAAAATTAGTTTAGGGTTGAAAACAAAAGTGATTGCCTAGCAGTTCTGAGCTTTTACATTTCTGATTCCTTTTTAGTCCCCAAGATATTGAATTGCAGTTTGGCTGCCCTAAAGAATCCAGATTTTTTTCAGTCAAGCATCACATACCAACTTTTACAGTTTGTCGCGGAGATTTTTCTTGAATATTTAAAATAGGAGAAAATTTTATGCTCTACTACTTTATTTTTGGTTTAATAAATTTTATGTGCAATGATTTTGATCACCACTACATCAAAACATTTTAAACAAATATCTAAGATCTGGCACAATTAAAAAAACAATTAAGTTTAAATTAAGCTTAACTTTTATTTTATTACAACCTTAAATATTGGGGGTTGCGAGAACTGCCATATTAACATTTATGCTGAAGTCAATTTTCTTTGGTAGTATTTTGGTGAGTCAGGGTGGTAAAAAGTAATGACCAAATTTGATTAGAATGTAATAAATTTATTAATAAAAATTTAAAATTTTAGTAAAATTCTCTGCTTTTTTTAGTATTACCCAAATTGTTTACATTTTTTTAAATAGATTTTTCTTTTGCAGGTTATATTGTACATAATTGTATCAGCATCTTGTGGTGGACTGAGTTGGCCAAACTGTGTTTAAAAATAAGCTTTTTGATCAAAATAAGAACTGTTTATTACTGTCCTTGTATATATAAGCATTTTATATAGAGTATGAAATATATGCAAAAATAGAAAATCTAAGTTTTTAAAGTTAAGAAGGGTTTATCTATTTTTGCTCAAAAGAATCTTTCATTATTGTATATGGATAATAATAATATGTAAGTTTACTGCAGCTTAGCGAAAATTTTTCAATGTGAATCATTATATAATTTGCATACTAATTATCATAACTGATATTCTCAAACGAAGTTTAAGTTTTTACACTTCAGCTTCATGTTAGCAATCATGAAGCTGATTTTAAATTATGATTGCATTATTTTTAAAATTTTGTAGTTTACCAATTTTATACGAGCAGTTTTATTTTTGTATCTTTAACCCTCTGAGCATTAGTCACAGCTTTTTTTAAACTTTCAGATGTTTCTGTGTCAAAAAATTGGTTTCTCCATGTTATTGAATCAGAAAAAAATGCACAACAGGAAAATTTCTATGCTATTTCATCTAGGGGATCAACCCCTTGGAGGGTTAAAAAAAAAAAAGCTTGCGGATCATTATCTAATCGGGTTTGCATATGAAACTAATTTTTATACTTTCGTTAACGATGCATACTTACTTTTATTCTCTATTCAGGTTTAAAACCAGGGAAGCTTTGGTTCATTACCTTAGCATATGAAGTAATTAGTCTTATGTGCCTGGAACGGTCAAATGTCTCAAATTAGTTGCCCAGAGTTAGTAAAAAGAATTAAAAGCATGCAAAAAAAATTTCTTATTAAATTACTTCCGTATTTTTAAAAAAAATTTAGCTTTTTTAATTAATATAAGGCATAAATAATAGCTATTTTTGATTAAAATTGAACACTGAAATGCATATTTTGTTTGTATGACATAAATTACTCTGAATGCATTGAAAGCGATTAATAAACTAAATGCAGAACTGTTTTATACCGGTTTTTAAAACTAGAAACACATGAATCTCCAAAATTGTGCAGAACTTTGTTTATAGTGTATATTATATTACAGAAATGCTTTGTAATAACTAATGATTTAATAAATGCTGTACTGTCAAAGTTGCAATTTTTTTAATGTTTAATACTTGCAATGAAGGATCATGAGCTATTTTTTATAGAAATTAAATGGCCAGGGAAAAAAAGTAGTTAAATTTTGTTTACTTTTACACTCCTCTCACCTTCAAACAGTAATAAAATGATTAGATGTAGAAATTCACCAGAAACTATCACTGTCGCTTCATTAAATTATTGCATTAAATAAAATTTAGATTTGATCATCATCAAGAAAAATTAAAAAGTACTTTTTTTGAATTTAAATTTTTTTTTTAACAGAAATATATTTGCACTGAAACTGCAAGTTTTTTTTTGTTAAATAAAGCTCGGTTTTTAATTAGATTAAAAGAATAAATATTTCTATTTTTAAAAAAAACATTAATAAAATTTCTCAACAAAATTTCAATTTATAACCAAAAGTAAAAATATCCACATTGTTAATTATTTCATATAAACAAATGTTTTGGTCAATATTGGCATTTAATCTTATGGTGCCTCAAAAATCATTCAATTTAGTGGGTGACAGTTTTTAAAAATCAGTAAAATAAAATATGAAATTTTAATATTTGTTCTCTTACGTATTGCCTACTTCTTACTTATAATCTAACCTACATCTAATAATATTTTTCATCTTAAATTGATTGTTACAAAAGTAATAAAATTTATTTCAATGCTGATCTTTTCTTTCTTAAGAATCTTAAGGAAAGAACGAAATATTTTGTAATTAAATGCTACTCAATAAATAAGCTTATCTTTCTCATTATTTAAGCAGCTTAGAGCATGCATCGAATACCTACACTTTTGGAAATATCTTAAATTTAATTTTCTAAGCACTTGGTTCAGATGTAGCTTTTTATATTTATGATAAATCCCCCAAATAATAAAGAATAGCACCTCTAAACTATAAAAAACTTTTATAAAATTTTTTTTATTGTGTGGGGAATTTAAAAAAAAAAAAAAGCATTATTTCATTTTATTTTCAACATTTTTGTTTATGAAATTGATTAATTTGTGCAGCGCACAACTCCTTTAATCTCAAAGAGTTACTTAAAAGCAGGGCTGTTGAGAAAATTTTGAATTTTCGTGGAGTCAGAGTCTCAAAGATTTGCTCAATTAAAATCGTGTAAGAGTAAAAAGAAATGTTTGTAATCTTATAGAATTATTTGGACTGTAAAATTATAACTATGCAAATAAATATATAATTTGAAAGAGTTATAGGGCACTTGTTAAAATTATAGTTTGTCACAAAATTAATTTATCATATTTTGGATTAGAATATCATGTTTGATTAAAAGAATATCATGTTCAGAAAATTTTTGGAACTATTGAAAATCACACTAGCCAGCATTTCTCTGCAAATAATATATAATAATAAAATATTCAGTCATATATATCATAAATTGATTATCTCTTTATTAATTGATTAACTTTTTATACATAAATTAGAAAACCAAATTTATTTAACTAGGTTGAAAATTTACTTAAAAAATAGTGTGTATGAAATTAATGTATTTATATTTTTCAAGTTCATGAATAGTCACTAAAAAATCTTCTTGTCATAAGCTGTATGTGTGGCTCATAATGATTTCGCACTTGTTCATTAGATTACATCTCGTCTTTCTTTCCACTAAGCAAAGTATACATTGGGAGCGTTTCATAACAGGGCTCGAAAAAACTCAGAAATTTTACCCGTCCCCGAGGACGGCTTGCTCGACAATGTACCCGTCCTCCTTTGAAACTAACCCGTAACTTGTAAATAAATAAAAATATAATTTTCTCTTATTTATTACAAACATTTATATAAACTGCACAATGAATTAGTAGTTACTAGGATTACAAATAGTAGGATTAAATTATACAGTAATAAAAGAAATACTAGGTTACTAATAGTAACCTAGTATTTCTTTTATGAAAGAATTTAAATGACAAAGGTCAAGTTATCTGGAATGTCAATTTATCTGAGGGTACTTAGTTTTTTAAATGAATCAAATAAGACGTTTGCCAGTTGCACAATCTCGCTAATGATTTTTTTGAGGTTTCTACACATAAATCTGAAAGGGGTTTTCCATTTAGGTAGATGTTCATAATTGCGTTTAACGCTTCTTGTTTAAGACCAGTACGTAATGTGTTTTTTTATAAGTTCATTGCTGAAAAGCCTATTTTAACCGCTGCAGTACTCCCAGACAGAGAAAACATCAATTCCACCATGCGCAGTATGTTGCTGTATTGTGGGTCATTTTGCTGCATTAGGTCTTTATAAATAGCTTGGGCTCGGAGGGCTGAAGTTTTCTGGTGTTCAACGATGTTATGTATCTTAAATTTTAATGTCACAAATTAAAATTTATATATATATTCCAACAAAAATTAAAAGTGTATCACGAATATTAAAGGGAAAATGGCCGTCCGCGCGGACGTCGGATTCGAGAAATTCGTTGTCCGCGGGGAATTTTTGACCGCCGTGGACGGGTGGTTTTTCGAGCCCTGTTTCATAATATTTTATGCTGTCTACACTCTTTATTACGACCTCCTTTTACAACGACCCATGCATAAATTTCATTTCCTTTTTCATGGACATAATGTTATTTTTTCACCCACTAGATTGCTCACACCAAACCTTTCATTCCAATATTGAATGTTGATCTTGTAAATATCAACTTGGAAATAATAGGTGACAAAAAATGTTTCGTTTTCAAAACAAATACTTCAGTGAAACAAATTAATCATTAGGTTTATCAATTTTTTTTTATTTTAAAAAAGTGGTTTAGTTGAAACCCAAACCTCACATTAAATGTGAAATATTTAGAATTACTTTTGAATGAAGGAGTGACATACAACCATTCAATCTGAAATTATCATAGGTGGTCAAGTCTAAAGTTTTTAAGTTATGAGTAAATATTTATTGAACATAATATAACGAACTAGTATTATAATGTCCAATTTTGCTTTTGCGAAAAGGGACATTATATTGAGTGTCGACGGTATATAAATTATACCTTTTATATATTTGTTTCAATTGTTAAAACTTTTGTATTTAATTTGTATCTCTTCAAAACAAAGTTTAATATTTGATAAGAAATTTGTTTTTCACAATTGTGTATTGAGAGTTTGCTTTATTGAATGCACACAAAATCTACTATTTTGAATTTAAAAATTGGGGTTGAGATACAAACCGGAAAATTTGGTATGTTTTATTATATATATTTTTTTAACTTTAATATCATCAATAAAGTTTTTACTAAGAGTTCAAATAATAACTCTATTTCTGTTTTTCAGAAAATTTTTCATTTCTCAAAAATTATGTAAATTTCTTTTTATTTATGTATTTTAATGCAGCTAAGAAGTTCAGTTTTCCTAATGTTTTTTTTCTTCTTTGCTTAAGAAGTTTAACTTCCAGCATCTGAATCAATCAACTTGTTTTTTAATGTTTCTAAACATGAAAATAAAACATTACGATGATTATTAATCTGTTTCTTCTTGATAATATACTTACGAAGAAATTTTTCAGAATCGGTAAGGTGGTCTGTTTCTGTTTTTTAGCCAGCAGAAAGAGTACACAAAATATGGCAGCTGAGTCAGAAAACAACATTGCGCTATAAAGAATGCATTGAAACCTGGAGTCAATCATATTGAACGAGGAAATCTGGTTGATTCTTTAGAAAAAAAGTTACTGCAACCGATTCACATAAAATTATTCAAGTCTTTCCAAAACCATGAATGTTTCAAATACACTGATGAAAACAGAGAAAGGAATATTTTTCTTTCTTTTTTTTTTAGAAAAAAAAGAAAAGGAAAGCCTAGCCTATACGCAAATAAGGTATCAAATGATATCTTGTAATAAGGCATCAAATGTATTGATGTTCCTGTTCGAAAACCACCAGTTTATCTGCTTTATTAAAAAAAAAATTATTAAAAATTCTTTCAACACATTTTAAGATAAACTTTGTATATGAATACATAATCTGTGGAAAATTAACTGAGACTATATCAAATCGATTCTAACTAGTTACACCTTATAATTTGTTTTTTTACAGTTTTTTGCAAAACCATAGAATTTTTTTAAAAATTAATTTACTGAAAGACTTTGTCCACCAAACCCCGTAATTGCTTTTCATTCATCATTGAAAATCAAGAGGAAAGAATCGTTTTAGTCAATTTTTTTACACATTACGATTGGACTGCATTTTGTCAAATCAATAACATCAAAAATCCAGACAGGGGGGAGGGAACATTTCAGTTAGAAACATTTGTTTTTTAAAAAATATGCAGCTTCATAGCTAATTATGAAAAATAGTTTCATTAAATCACTTCATTCAAATGACTCGTCAGAAAAATGAAATATTCTTTGTTCATCACAGACGTTCTTAAAAGGATTCCCCTTAATTTTAGAAACAAAATTCTCTGACTTCTCCAGTTTTTTAGGAAATTTTCAACAAAATTCTCAATAACGTTTTTGATGTATAAAGAAATTTTTCTTTGGATTATATATCTTTCTTTTTATTAAGAACCAAAATTATTTCATGCAATGTTAAAATTTTAAAACATAGCATTTATAAAACTGCAAACATAGTTAGATTTAAGAAAAAATTTGAAACCAAAAATTGTTAAAATTAGAAATAGTATTTTTAATAAAGGAATATTCAATCCAATGTTAATAATATAAAAAAAAAAATTAACCATGTTGCAGCCGATAGATGTGATTTTATTAGATATTAACTTTGAAACTCAATTATTACTTACTAAACTAAAACTCAGCGGCACGTCAGCCCATAGAGGGCCAAGGCTCTGGGGTGCAGGAGCAGATGTTCCGGTTAGGTGGTCAGCCGAACGCGGAACCCCCAGTGTTTAGTTCCCAAGCACGCTTGGCACTCATTTATCGACCCACTGAAGGGATGAAAGGCTGAGTCAACCTTGCCCGGCCCGAGGATTGAACCAGGTACCTGTTGCACGACAGCGCGAAGCGCTACTGCTCAGCCACCGGGCGTCATTATTACTTACAATTACCATCAAATTTGATAGTGGTTATTTTTTAGGTTTGTTGTAAGTTTTTTCCATGTTTTGGCGAAAAATTAGATTATTTCCAGACAGTTCCCAAGTATCCCTTTTAAAATCAAATTTTCGGATAATTACAGATTTCTTTGATCCCTTGTAAATCTGTTCTAAACCTAAAATTTCAAGATTCTTTTTTCTAGAATGTTAAACAATTGAATGTTTAAAAAAATAAAAGAAATGTTTCAAGCAATAAATTTATAAGATTCCTTACATACACGTTTTTGTTGTTAACAACTAAAATATTGTTTAAGAGGTCAAAACAAATGTTGAGACAATGGAACTGTAAAGCTCAAAAACAAATATTCATCGATAATATATCAAACATTATTTATTTTGAAAACAGAATTATATACTCTATAAGCATAGACTAAGCTCGAGTAGCTTTGTGAAAACAATTATCAAATTAATTAATTTTAAGCTAATAAATAATACAGCTTATTAACTGCTTAAATTGCTGCTATACCATATTAGCGTTATTAAATTGCAACCGAGCCAAACTGATCAATGTAACTTTTTATACCTATGGTAGAACAGTAATTTACGAAATATAAAAAGAGAAAATCAAAAGAGGCCTTGGCGGAATGCTACGAACTCACAAAATCATCATTTTTGCGTGAATAAGGACAATAAAGTTTAATGAAATTGTATACAAAAACGATTTGTTACACTTAAACAATTTTTTCTTTTCAAATTTGCGTAAATTTTCTTGACACAGAAAATAATTTTAAGAGTGGCAAAGTTAAATGCATTTCAGATTTTTTTTTAATACCAAGATCGATTTTTAAATATCAAGACTGAATAATTATTACACAAATTTATGACATAGTTTCTTTTTTATTAACTCTGTTGGTTACACTTTTACAACTATCGTTTTTTGTACAAACAAGGTTTTAGTGTTATATCTTGTACTCTAGCACCTTTTTTATTTTTCTTCATTTTCTTGAATTCTAGAAATACAAACAATTTGTGTTCCACATCCTATAGAGAAAAAAAAAAAAACCTTTTTTAGAAACATTAAGATTAAATTAAGTCATCAAGACGTTTGAGGTTTCATACTCTTAGAACTAAGGAAAATTAGTAAAACATGTATGATACAAAAAAAAACCTTCATAAACAAAATTTGCTTATTTAAGTCCATGAAATTAATCAAAACAATATTTAATATATTTTATTAAATTTTTTGAGTATTTTCTACAGATACATTTCCTGAATAAGAAAACATTAATCAGATACATGCATAGCATCACTAATTACTAAAAACATTAACATAATTTTGGTTTTAGATAAAAAAAAAAAAGTTAGTATACATTATTAGTTAGTATAAAAGTTAGTATATTAAATTAGTTAGCTAGTATAAAAGTTATTATAGTAAGGGGTCATGGTACCCTTGCAACATTTTTTAAAAATAAAGGTATAATTATTCATTTTGTGGATGCTTTACATTAGGGGTGCACAACCTTTTTGAGTGAAGGGCCACTTGCACAGCTGATTGGCTAACGAAGGGCCGCACATGTATTTAGACATGTTAATGACAAATGTAGTAATGTTTATTTAAACATTAGCATTCTATTTTTTTCATCAATAAACTCAGTAATTTATTTGTAAAAAATTAAAGGTGTTCAATTATTAGAATTCATTCAAAAATAGATTTATTGAAATAAATAAACATTAAAGAAAA
>NC_092210.1:77608677-77614917 GCF_043381705.1 Parasteatoda tepidariorum
TACACTTATTGGAAATATTAAGAAATTGGAATCTCTAAAACCTTTTTTTATCTTCCATAGTTTAAATATTTATACTTTTAATTAAAAGTCTATTTTTAAATAACTTCTCAATGATTATTTTTTTTACTTAAACATTAAATAATAGTTAATCTAATTTTTTTGTTTCAGAAACATTTCTCTGATAGTCGTGATGTTGATAAACTGACAAAAGTTCAAGGGGAAATAGATGACCTGAAAGAAATTATGGTTCAGAATATTGGTAATTTCATGTAGTACTTTATTGAGCATTAGCAATTGAAATCTTTTGCGGCTTCGATTTAGTAATCCTTGCCGTTTGTTATTATTTTTGTTTCAAGCAAATTTTGAAAAAGTAAAAGTAGGCTGATTGTAAAATAAAATATATCTTAATTATCACATTAAGGTTTAAACCGATTCATGTTTTCATCTTAATGGATGAATCCTTTAAAAGAAAAGCTTAACTATTATTACGGCCAAATTCATTTGTGACAGATATCAGTGGGGAAAATTTGTTCTGGGTTGCTATGCTACCTGGAAAATCGGAAAAAGCTAGGGAATTCAGAAATTGTCCAAAGAATCAGAGAATTTAATATTTGTTAGCCAAAATCTGGAAAAGTCAAAGAGTTTGATGTGGCAAATGCCAAACATGCTATCTTTGTACTAACATTTCTCATGGAATACTTCTCCTACACAAGAGTTTCATTTTCACCCATTTGGCATGGAGTTAAATTTCACAGATCGTAGCATGTCATGGTTTTGTGACTTCAAAATTTAAAATTAATTTGAAAATCTAAAATGTAGCAGATACCCTGTATATTTTTTTATTTTTAAAATTTGGAATTTTATGTAAATTGACCTGGAAAAGTGGGAGAAAATTTCTTCATTTTTGAATATGAATCCTGTAAAAATGAAAAAATTTAGATAATTTTCCCCCTTTCTTATCAATGATTTTAAATAAGTTTTTACTTCTGATTATAATATATTAACTTTATTACAAAGCAAAAGTTGTATATTTTGTAAGGTGTTTCTATTCATATATGTATAATGCTCGTTTCAGAAAATGTGGCTAATAGAGGCGAAAAGCTCGAGTTGCTTGTAGCCCAAACTGATAATTTAAATTCTGCGGTATGTATTTCTCATGTATTTTTATTTACCTTACTCAATATTATAATATACTGTGGAATGTCTGGTTTAATATTTTTTTCTTTTTGTTTTTTTTTGTTATGCTTTTGTTAAAAAGAAATATTAAGTATGAGTCATTAATAATTTTTTTTTTTTTAACTTGTAATTTACAAGTTTTTGGAAATAAATGCAATATTTATGCCTGATATTGAATCAGAAATTAACACTGAGAAAAAAATGTAAAATCTAAATTTTTTTAAATAAAAACTATTAAGATTAGAAATATAATTGTCTTAAGGTAACACTATGTCTGACATATTTTACTCCTATTTGTGAACATCCTTTCAAATGTTAAATGCAATTTAAGAAAAAAAATATTTATATAGTCATTAAAAAGTGCATCAATAAAATAGTAGGAGGCTTCAACTTTAAAGCCAAAGCTTTTTGGCTTCACAAATTTTTCAAATAATATCTTCCTTAGAAAAGAAGGGGATGAGAAACATATTGAATTCAAAGTTGTGAATAAAATTTTAATATGGTTAACCTTTTATTGCTCATGTTCATGATTTCTAGATAGGAAGAACAGTTAATTGCATAATAATTACTCGGAATTTTTTTACATTATATTTAAATCAATTATATTTAAGCATTCACTTAATTTTTAAATTTTATCTTAATTTGCATGTACTGGGTTTTCCAAACATGTCAATTTAAGAGAAATAAAAGTGTATAGTTTGCTATATTCTGCATTGGAAACCATAAAACTATTCTCTTGGACTATTTAATTGGATTTATTCTATTTTTTCATTAGACTATTTTAAAAATTATGATTCTCATGTTTGCAGACTTTAAAAGCCTATAAATTTTTTCAACCTATTTTTTTGTTAAAATAACTCTTGCTGTCATTTACACTCCAATTTTTAGGATTTTTCATGAGTTAAAAACTTTTTAAAAAATTCAACACTGGGTGTTAGGGAGATAATATAATACGTTATGTCCTTTTGTGCCAGTTAACAGTTTTTTTTTTTAAAATTTTGAATTTTTAAAAGCTTGAGTTAATTAAATTTGGGGAACTGTAAATGATATTGAGAGTTATGTTGTCAAAAATTCTTAGAACTACTTGATTTTTTAACTAAATTGTATGCCTTTAAAATCAACAAATATGGCATTTTTAATTAATGGAGTTGTCTTATTAAGTGAAATTCTAATAAAAATATTATAATATAAATTTTTTAGTGTGTGATATTATAACAAATTTTACTTAGTTTAAATAAGTTAGATTAAACCCATTTATTACATTAATAGGCTTTAAATGACTGACTGTGTGGGTATTTTAATTTATGAAATAATGCCATACTAATACCATAGTATTTAGTGGGTATTTTAATTATGAATAATGGTACTAATGCCATAGGATGGATATTTTAGTTTTGATAAATACTTGCTCCTTTGATTAAAATGTAATAACTAATATTGAAGTGCTTTCATTTTTCTAGTCAGTTACTTTTAGGAAGACTAGCAAAAACTTAGCTCGTTCCATGTGTATTAAGAATGTGAAAATAACAGTGATTACTATTATTGTTTTTCTGGTGAGTAATTTAATATATATTTGTCTTAAATTTCAGTTTTTTTTTTTTTTTTTACTTTTTCTTTCTTGTAATGATTGTGTTAATAAATCAAATCCCTACAACCTAAATATTGTTTTCTTCAGAATTCCTGACAATTTCTTAGGATCCAAAAAGTGTATTTGCTTTCTTCATTTTTTGTAAGGGGAAACAAACATATCTCATTTCACTCTATTTATTTATTTATTTTCCTAAATAATAGATTACGAAATAATACTTGATGCTCCACTTTTTGTAAAACATTGTTTGAGTATAAAGCATTAAAAAACAATAGCTATTTCTGGAACAGCAAGCACAATAAATTCAACCATTATATTATTTTCCTTTTAATATTTACATACACATAGATAAAAATCGCATGAAAATAATAATCAGTCTTCACAGTTTAATTAGACAGGTAACTCACATGGTATGATTTAGTTTTTTCACATCAAGATTTCTTTGGTTATAATTAGCAGTAAGTTATAAAGGTATTATTTACTTGTAAAATATTTCTTTATCCTTTATTTAAAGGTATTACATTTATTTATTACACATTTTTTTAGTTTGAATAACAGAAAGTAGTATTTCATTATAATGAAGTAATATTTTGATATTTCTCATTACATAACATTTTATGAAAAATATATTTAAATAAGCATCTAAACGTGCTGATAGTTTTACAATTCTTAAACAGTTAATGACTCACATGTGTTATCTTTTATTATAGTCCTTATTAAAACTGTGTTCAATCTACATATGCAATTAAAATAATGAGTACAAAATTGTAAAACAATTTTCTCTTTGGTGATCAACATTTAAAAAAAAAAAAATTATAACCCAAAAATAAAATGAAATATAAATAAAATTTCTTTATGAAGTTGCAACAATAACAAACCAAAATTATTTGGTTTAAATTTTATATCAATTGATTCAAAAGTTTCATCTGTGGAATAAAATCTGTGTCAATACTATAAAAATATTAGGATCTTTTCATTGAAATTTTTTTAAACTGTGATGTAAAATTAGTTTAGGGTTGAAAACAAAAATGAGTGCTTATCAGTTGTGGGGGAGTTGCGCTCCCTTTTTCATTAATTAAATATTAGACATGAGAGCATACCAGTAGACAGTCGAGTTAAAGTAGTATGATCTCTCTTTAAAATTAATTGAAACACTAGGACTCGTACTAAGATACAACGGATATGGTTGCTCCCAAGAGATCTTTATAGAAGCCGTACTTCTCGGCTCAAGGTATGTCAGATGTTCCGCCTTAACCTGAATAATAGAAGTGTCTTATTTTGCTAGACCAGTAGCAATATCCTAATATTTTAAATTCTCATAGGACGGAATACATTGCAGATAGGACTAAACTGAGTTCTGAGCTTTTACATTTCTGATTCCCTTTTAGTCCCCAATTCTGTAGATATTGAATTACACTTCGACTGTCAGAAAGAATCCAGATTTTTTCAGTCAATAGCAACTGATAAACAAGGTTCATATTTAGGTACAAATAAATTACCTCTTCACATGATTTGTCTTATTTAAATAAAAATGGATAACCCCAATCCTGATTTGGAACAGATTATGGATAAAATACCTTTTTTCTTATCCCCCCTTTTTTTTTGTTTGTTATTTCTTATCAGGATAGCCATTCTACCTTCTGGCAAGACATTCTAAAATTTTAAGGCAGAAATTAAAAATTTTAGTTATTTATTTTATTTGTTATTTGAAATTTTTACATACAAAATTATAAAGAAATTACAATAGAAGAAATTACAATTTCCAATTTTTTTGCATTTGCTGTAAACTCCTAATAAGTATTTATGTCAATTTTTAATCTAGTTTTTAAAAAAAAGGTAATTTAAAAATCAAGCTGGCTTAAACTACAAAAGTTTGTAAAATGTTTAGAATTTTACTCTGGAAATCCCCAATAACTTGATTTTGCCACTCTGCTTTTTTATCCTTTTAGCTGTAGCTTTCCTCTTTTCCCTTGTTGTGTTTGTCAAATATTCTGCTCAAGGCTTTCCATCTGTGTATAATTATTGCCCCATACTATCAATTGCCTTTTAGACAGAACCCTTCCAGGCATTTGTCTTATGATAAACACAGCAAAGGGATCATTCCTTTTTTTTGTCAGACTTATTTAGAGTGTGCAATGTCATTTACAATTCTCAAAATATGACCAATTATGGCTCCTGTTCTATCAAACTTAACTTTAGCATTACAATTATTATTATTATTATTTTTTTTTTTGAAATGCAGGATAGATTTTTCTTCACCTTATCTAACTATATTAGAACAGTGGTAAAATATTATAATTAGGATGATTAACATGATTGAAACTTATTGGATTAAATTGTTTGGTACGCATGTAAGCTTACAAACTTTTTCGATTTGCCAGGAAGATTTTTCTTGAATATTTAAAATGGGAGTAAATTTTATGCTCTACTATTTTATTTTTGGTTTAACAAATTTTATTTGCAATGATTTTGATCACCACTTCATCAAAACATTTTATACAAATATCTAAGATCTGGCACAATTAAAAAAACAATTAAGTTTAAATTAAGCGTAACTTTTATTTTATTACAACCTTAAATATTGTGGGTTGCTGGAATTGTCAGATTAACATTTATGCTGAAGTCAATTTTTTTGGTAGAATTTTGGTGAGTCAGGGTGGTAAAATGTAATAACCAAATATAATTAGAATGTAATAAATTTATTAATGAAAATTTAAAATTTTAGCAAAATTCTTTGCTTTTAGTATTTTCCAAAATGTTTACTTTTTTGAAATAGATTTTTCTTTTGCAGGTTATATTGTACATAATTGTATCAGCGTCTTGTGGTGGACTGAGTTGGCCAAACTGTGTTTAAAAATAAGCTTTTTGATCAAAATAAGAACTGTTTATTACTGTCCTTGTATATATAAGCATTTTATATAGAGTATGAAATATATGCAAAAATAGAAAATCTAAGTTTTTAAAGTTAAGAAGGGTTTATCTATTTTTGCTCAAAAGAATCTTTCATTATTGTATATGGATAATAATAATATGTAAGTTTACTGCAGCTTAGCGAAAATTTTTCAATGTGAATCATTATATAATTTGCATACTAATTATCATAACTGATATTCTCAAACGAAGTTTAAGTTTTTACACTTCAGCTTCATGTTAGCAATCATGAAGCTGATTTTAAATCATGATTGCATTATTTTTAAAATTTTATAGTTTACCAATTTTATATGAGCAGTTTTATTTTTGTATCTTTAACCGTCTGAGCGTTAGTCACAGCTTTTTTTTAACTTTCAGATGTTTCTGTGTCAAAAAATTGGTTTCTCCATGTCATTGAATCAGAAAAAAATGCACAACAGGAAAATTTCTATGCTATTTCATCTAGGGGATCAACCCCTTGGAGGGTTAAAAAAAAAAAAGCTTGCGGATCATTATCTAATCGGGTTTGCATATACTCGTACTAAGATACAACGGATATGGTTGCT